>NC_056734.1:443210135-443347635 GCF_019279795.1 Protopterus annectens | reverse complement strand
TGTGTAGCTTGACAGTGCATAGTGTATGCAGTGACTACCTTACACTACATCATAGTGTAGTAAAGTAAGGTAGTTATGTACAGTATAGTCTGCCTTACCAAGTGCCTCTGTGACCGCATATTAAGCCATGAGGGTCAGAGGATTCATTACCACAGTATTGTAATGAGAGGCTCTGATGCTGTGTGAGCTTCCACTGGTAGAAGATCATTAGCATCACTTTCTGGGGATGAACAATTAATGTGTGGCAACAGGTTTGTCCGTACTGCAGGGAACTCCATTGCTTGAAAGAATTTCACTGCCAAGCAATAAAGTTATTTATTTTTAACTGTGCTTATATGCAGTTCAACCCAATATGCTAAGCAGCATACTAGCAAGGGAGGGGAATTGCTCTGTTTGGTAGTACAGCACCATTAATAGGAATGTAACTGCAGCCCCATAACTTACCTTGCTGGGGCAATTTTATATTCCAATGGTATTGGTTGTTTAAGTTATATGCAATTGGGAGGTGTGCTTTGCATATATAACTTGTGTATGGAGTACTATGGTTCCACAGTGGGTGGTCCTGGCCTATTGTGTACTAATCTTTCTAAATTCTTAAATACTTGTTACACCTGTGCATCAATATTTATGAATACTATCTGTCAGTACTCAGTAATGTGCATGTTTCTCAGGGATGAGTATTAGGCCCCCTTCTTTTCTCATTGTATATTAATGATCTGCTTTAAGATCTTCCCATTCTGAATTGTATCCTTTCTACTGATAACATAACCTCCCACCATAATGACATTAGCACTTCCCTAAAGAATAACTTTAAATTATTTTGGAATTGGCCTTTTACCAACAGGCTTACAATAAACACCAAAAAATACTCTCTGAATTTGTTTGGAATCACGATACCCCTGGCACAAGCATAGGCTATCCACTGAAAATCATTCATTCATTACCTACTACCCTACAACAAAAGTATCTGCCTCATTTTGGACCAGACTTTTTCCTTCTGACCACATGTTCAGTGACAAAGCCATAAAGTTCTTGCCCAGTTGAAGTAGCATATAAGATATTCCACCTCCTCATTCTGTTGCCTCTGGGGTCCTGCTGGAATCCTTACTGCATCTCATTACCCTAGAGTCTACCCACAAGTTGGGCATACTCCAGGGGACAGAAACATAATTGTCAGGTTTATATAGCTCAACTCTCACAATAAGCACCATTGACTCACTATAAAATAAATCTAAATAGATTCCAGTACAAAGCATTGCCAATTTCCTGCTGAACACTCTTACATACAAACTCTAAAATGACAATACTGCCATCCATGTAGGCAAATTCCTTTACTTAAGACATTGCTCTTATTGTTTAAGGAATACAGTTAATAATTTATTAGTCAGACTATGGCATACTATGGCTATGGCTGAAGAAAAGTATTACTGAACTCATCCAAACATTCTGTAACAAAATCCCCCAAAAAAATCAGAATAGACAAATGGACTGATTTTCACAAAAGCCTTAAAAATACCTTAGGAAATTGTACAATGTTGTAGCATTGACAATCATTGTTAACATTTCCTTCTCTAACATAAATTTCCTTCTTAATCAATTATTTATGCACTTCTGTTATTGGAGGAATCTAGGTCACAGCTATTTTCCATAGTATTTACTTACCAGCAATAGTCAGATTTCTCCTTAACACCTTTTCATTTGCTTTTGTTTTTTTCTTTTTTTTGCCACAATTTGAACAATGTATTTGTATTATACTTTGTATGGGTTGATTTCAGTGACAGTATTTTCTATGTTAGTTACAATAGTCTCTGTAAAGTTATTAACTTGATCTTATGTCTAGTGTCTGCATAGCTCTTAACATGATTATGTCTATTTTGTATTGTATTGTATTGTATAATGCTTCTTTAACCATTACAGTATCAACTTTCTACTATTATTGGTAATACCTAATTTGCCTATATGTTTACATTCCTTTATGTTAGTTGTTATAGTTGTATAATTATTCTTAATCTGTTTTTATGTCTAATGTGTAATGTATAATATTTATTTATTTTATTTTTATTTTTATTTTACATTTGTTATCCATGGGTGTCTGACTGAGCTGAAAAGGTCCTTTTTCAGCAGAGGTCTGGGGAGAAAAGCTCCACATAGAAAAATTACAGATACATTTAGATATTTAGACATGATCAGTATACACACAAATTACAATAGACATGTTTTTACAGTGGTATGCAGCACATCAGCAGTTACAGTGGAGAGAACAAACAACAAAATATTAATTTAAAAATAAAGGTAATTAATAGATTTGTGGTATACAGCTGAAATTTGGAACATAGGTAAAATGCATACATAGTACACAGGTACAGTACATACATTGTACATTAGCCAGTGTTTGTGAGTAAGAGTGAAAACTATTATCAATTGTATATAACTATTATCAAGTAACTCTATGTTTAGTATGTGTACCTTATCCGCTTTCACTAGCCTGGGGAGCAATCATGGCACTGCCAAATTTGCTTGAGATGTTGTCTAATGAGGTTTTTACAGGAGGCTTTGGACAATGTGTTTTGTATGCTAGTGGGAAGAGAGTTCCATTTTTTAGCCACTGACCTACTATATAGTGCATCTCCAAAGCTATTGTAGCTGTTGGTGACTTCTAGTAGTAGTTTGCTTGATGATCTAAGAGGCCTTTTGGCTGAGTGATGTTGTACTAGGTTTTTGAGGGCAGGACCCTTATTGGGGAGGTAATAGATAGAATGACAGAGGCAGAGCTGATTGTAGGTTAGGAGGTTGGGCAGTTCAAGCCAGTGGAGCTGTCTCAATGCAGTACAGTGATGAGTACTATATGAGCAATTTGCAGCAAAGTGGGCAATTCTGTTATAGCAGGCTTCCATTTTGCTTAGTTCAGTTTTGTTGAGATTAGTCAGAATGGGAGATGCATAGAGTAGGGTGAATAGAAGTTGGGAGTGAGCAATGGCTGATCTTGTGTTGTTGATAAGAAATGGTTTGATACGGTAGAGTGATCCCAGTTTGGCATGTACTTTTTTAATAGTTAAGTTGAGATGACTATCAAATTTTAGGTGGGAGTCTATGGTTATTCCCAATAGTGTAGCCTGTGCCACTGGAGTAGCATTTGTGGAGTAGATAGTGAATTGAATGTTATCAGTGTTTTTGTTAGAACTGGTTATAATCATAAGATGAATTTTCTTTGGATTGAGGATAAGTTGGGCTTTGGTAAAGTAGTTTTCATCATCAGAGAATGCTAGTTGAGTTGTTTGCAGGAGGGTGGGAATGTTTTGTGCAGCACAGATTAAGGAAGTATCATCTGCATACTGAATGATAGATGTATGCTGTGTGGAGGTATGGAGGTCATTTGTGAAGAGTGTGAATAGTAATAGTCCTAAGATAGAACCCTGTGGGACTCCTATAGTTATGAGCAGCTGAGGAGAGAGAATTGTCCCATTTCATAGCTTGGTACCTGTCAGTTAAGTAGCTTTGGAACCAGGTAAGAGTGGAATTTGATAGGTGATATTGGTTTAGTTTGTTTAGCAGGATTTGGTGCAAGACCATGTCAAATGCTTTGGACATATCCCAAAAAAAAGAGTTGACGCCTACAGGCCTTAGCTTTTGAGACAATTTACTGTGTCTGTGAAGCAGAGGAGGGCTGTAGTGGTACTATGGGCAGGTCTGAAACCATGCTGAGTAGGTGACAGGATGTTGCTGTCTAGGAGATAGTTTAGCATCTGGGTATGGATGCATTTTTCTAGGATTTTGGCCAGGGGGGAGAGTAAAGCAATGGGTCTGTAGTTATTAAGTTCAGTGGAGGTCTTGCCTTTATGTATGGGTGCAACATAGGATATTTTCCAGAGTTTGGGCACATAGTTTTCAACAGCTGATCTGTTTATGAGAGTGGAGATTGGGATAGCAATAGCATCTGCTGTGAGTTTCAAGAAATAGTTAGGGAGTAGGTCGGTTGCTATTGATGAGGTTTTTAGTTTGGAGAGCATGCTTTTGATTGAAGTGGTGGAAACTGTTTTGAGAGTAAAGCTTGTGTTAGTGTTATTTGTGTTGGGGGGGATAGTGAGGTAGGAACTGTCCTGTGATACAAAGGATAGAATTGAGTTCACAAAGTGGGAGTTGAATTGTGTTTCGATGGGAACTTTAGTGTCAGGGGTGGTTGGTTTGGGGGTAGCCTTTTGGGTGGGTTTTAGTAGCTGGTTTACATTTTTCCAAAATTTTGGTGGGTTGTGTGGGTATTTAGTTTATAATGTCATGTAGTAGGATTTTTTTGTCCAGCCTAATGCATTTTTTTGCACGGTTGCGCAGTTCTTGATACGTAGTTAGGCTTTGTGCTTTTTTGTTTTTTTTTTATAGTAAAGCCAGGCAGTGTCTCTGGACTTGAGGATTTGTTTGGTTTATTTACTGAGCCAGGGGTTTGTAGAGGTTCTAACCTGGATTTTGCGCAACAGAGTGACAGTGTCTAGGTGTTGTAGAAATGTTTTGTTGAAATATGCTACAGCCTGGTCAAGTGGGAAGGTTTTTAAGGGGGTCCAGTCACAGTTACAGAGTAAAGTATTGAGGACCTCAGGAGAGAAGTTTTTGTGTTTCTAGTGGATTTATAGTTAGTGGTTTTGCATATGCTTGTTCTACTATGTATAAGGTATATTATGTTGTGCTCACTTAAGGTGTCTGGGAGACTGCCTGTGTGGGGGGTACAATGTGGGGTTGTTAGTTAGGACCCAGTCAAGGATGGATTCCCTTTTAGATTTGTTATCACATCTAGTTGGAATATGGACTAGCTGTTGGTAACCATGGAGATTTATTAGATTACTTGGTGGTTCTGATATACAGGTGAACCAATCTAGGTTGAAATCCCCCAGAATAAGAGTTTCTTGTGAGTATGTGGAAGAACACCAGGATAAGAAATCTTCAAGGCTAGCAGGTGTATTACCAGGTGGAATATAGATCACAATTGTGGTGATGACATTTTTAGGGTGACGCTGAAGTTGTGAGATAAGTATGTCCCAATGATTGGGGGAGAGGTAGGAGTTTGGTAATTGACGTACAGTTAAGTTGGATTTATACAGTAAGGCAGTTCCACCCCCTTTACGAAGTGGTAGGTCTTGTCTAATGATATTGTAGCTGGTAGGGAAAACTTCTGAGTTAGCTATGTTTTTATTTAGCCAGGTTTCTGTTAAAGCAACTATGTCTGGGGTGTAGTGTGCTATTGTGGCCTGGAGTTCAGGTATTTTATTTTTGATACCTCTAATATTAATATTTAACATTAAAAGATGGTTGGTTTTGCTGCTGTTGTTGATTTGCCCAGAGATGAAGATAGTGGGGGTGTATGTTCTGACACTTGTGTTGGAGCAGTTTGTGTTGGACAGGATGGATTTGGGCCTGGGTTGGGGTGGATATCCCCACTTATGGTGAGCCTGGTCTTAAAATGGTGATACAGATATTGAAGTTTGGTGATGAGTGTGAGAAAGTATTGTGTTTTTTTGGAGTAGTAATGCATATCTGTTTAGTTCTGAACTGGTCTGTTATGTAGTTCTTGAACAGTTGCGGTCAGATATTATTATAATGTGCGGTGTCTGTATATGAGAGTGCATAATAGTGTTGTTCTACTAAGTTTAGGAATATTGCTGGAGTGCTAACTTGTGGAGTTATAAGGAATTATGAGAAGACAAACTAGACTTAGTTGTGTGATAGTCATGGTTATAAAGTTTAGGGTGATTCTAGGTGGAGGTCTGGATAGGAATTATAGGATTGCACTATATGTGGATGGTTAAGTAGTGTGGGGTGATGTTAATAATGCCTAGTGGAAATGAGAGTGGTTGGGAGTATGTTGTGGTGGAGCAAGTTGGTGTGGTGTAATGTGATCTGACGTGAGGAGCTGTGATTGGTGGAGGTGATGTGAGGTTGAGTTGTGGGTGTGGCTGTGATTGCTATAAATGTAAAGGTAGCGGGGCGGGATGGAATTGGGGCCAGGGCAGGGGAGCGGAGAGACCCCAAGTTTTAGCGAGGGTGAACAGAGCGGGGCAGAGCCCACTAAGACAAGAGTAATGGGCAGCAAAAAGTAATAGTGCTTTAAGTTGTCAGCTATCTTGGCCCACTAAAAAGGATTTGTAAACCAGTGTGCTTATCCAGTTACAAAATGTGAACTAAATAAATTAAACAAAATAAAAATAAATATATACCACCTCATGTGTATTGAAATGGGCTGCTAGTTAAGTAGTTTCAGTTTTCCCAAGGATATTCCAGACTGGTTAAGTAAGAATTATTCCCCTGTAGGAACTAACTGCAGGAGGGTGTGCACATTTTATGAAGTGATATGACTTGGGAAAATTTTGCAGAATCCAATGACTTGTATGATATGCTGCTGAAAATGGATATAATTGTGTTGTATACTGTGATAAATTTTGGATAAAGACTGTCAATCCTACCAAATCTGCAGTTTGACACATTTATTAGCCATCTGTTAACATCCTACATGGTGCCTTGACAGAATTTAAATCAGGGTCTTTCGTTTTTAATGTATCTATCATGGTGCCATTATGGAGCACTGTTGTTTGAATTGACAGGTGAACACATCAGCAGCCTAACCTGGTGGGAAGATATGTTAATTTGTTGTGGGTTACAGTGATATTAACATTTCTTCTTCTTCTTCCATTGAAGTTCTTAATTGTTATGTTTCCCAGTAATATAACTTGCTGTGTTTACAAATGTGCTACTTTAACCTTCATTATTATGTGTCGGTACTGGTTCCAAGCTGAACAAAATCTAACCAACTAGACTGGCAGTTTGAAGTACTTTTGAATGCGATCTTTCTAGTCCCTTTGGCTCCAAGTTCATTTTAAATCCCAGGAGTTATAGTTATCCAAAGTGCTGCTTCTTTGCTTAATTTTGACCACACCAGAAGAATGCCTTGTAGTGGGTGAAAAAAGCTATGTAAGTACTGCAGAGCAGTCCTACAGACATTTCGACACATTACCGAGTCTCATTTAATACAAGCAAGTGTAATGAGTTTTGACAAGTCATTTGTTTGACTGAGCTGTTTCCCTTTTAATTTGTTGAGAAATACAATTAAGTAACGGAGTGATTACTGAAACTGATGGAAGGACTTGTAGTGCTAAGACATGGGTTCATAGCTTCTTAAGTTTTTAATAAGCCAACAGTATGTCAGACATTGTATACCTACCCAGTAAAACCATGGAAGTACCTATGAAGGTGAGCTCTTTGTTTATTTTAATATATGATATATGTATTTATTTATTATTTATTTATGACTTTCTTAAGCAGGGTGGAGTGTTGACCTAGTTGGGCACTTTTCTGGCCCAGTCCAAGACAGAATGCATTAAAATGAGTCATACATGGTACGTTAGGGGCTGGTCTAAAAGAGAGAGAGCAGTTAGAAGTAAGATGGATGTGCCTTGTTGAACTACCAACTAACTGGGTGAAGGATAATTTGATAAGTTGTAATTTAGGAGCACTAACAGCAGTAGTTCTAGTGTGCACTGAAGTCAGTCAGTGAGATGGTGCTGTCTGAAGTAGGTACCATATTGTAACGTTCATTCACAGTGCTGGAAATAAAGTAGGGACAAGGTGGTAAAGGGCATCTATACTGAGCTTCAAATGAGAAGTTCTGACAGACCAACCAATTAGGTCATTGATCAGATTTAAGTAGAGAGATGGCAAGAAGGTGTACTAGGGTGTGTCTTGAAAATATTCTTCCAGCAGTTTAGTACCAACTGGAAGAGTGAGTCATTTGAAACTGAAATGGGAGCTGGAAATCATAAATATTGTCTGCATTGTAAAGGGCTGCTATACACCCATATACTAGAGCCATATGCAGTTCAAGAAATAGACCAGAATCCCATGGACAAATGTCTCTGTCTTTCCTACATGGGGGAGGACAGGTACAGTGTGTGAATGCAAATGAACATGTGCATCATTGTCTACGATTCCCAAACCCCACAAGTATGCAAGAAGGGCTGACCTTATTTGTATAACTTTATGGTGCTGCATATGTTGATTAACAGACACAAACCCTGTAGACACAGACCCAGTCCCAAAGTAAATGCAGTGCTGTGATCAGCCATGCATTGCTGAGCAGCAGGCAGTGAGACCAGGGTATGTACATATATGCAGCTATAAATAAATATAATAACTGCCAGAAGTACTGTGCGTACTAACACAATGGTATACATACAAATATGTGATAGGGTTGATGCAACATTCCCCAGAGAATCATAATCCCACCTGTAGTAAATAACTTTGCAAATGTTTTACGCAACTCAGTGTTCTAGAGTAATGGACAATGAGGCAAATATTTATAGCAGTACGTGTGCTGTAGTATGAAATGCATGGTAGACATGTCTAACCTGTGGATATGAAACTGCCAATACAGTATTTAGGGGCTGCAAGAAACCTCTAACAACCAAAATTACACAGGGTATGCAATCAGCTGTCAAGTTCCTTTTTTCACCCTTTCACCTCTCACTCAAGAGGCACAGAAGCAGCTATGATGGAGAGACTACTTTTAGCAAAACCAAGAACCTGTACACCAGTAGACAACTGGTAGTCTCAATAAACAGCACTCAGCTATGCATGAGATTCCTATACCATAAAATACTCGAACAAGTCTTAAACTTAAATCACACAAGGCACATTAAATGTACCCTACTTGAAGTTTAAATAAATAGAAACAGATCTGTGTCTGTCCTTCGATGACCATATTGTGGAAGTCTGTATGTGTGTCTGTGGAGGTGGGAGGGGTGTTAGAGTACCTGTGTAGCTTGTGGTGTGCATGCATACTTGGGGCTGTGGTTGCAGGACTGTGGACAGTAAAATAGTAGAATAGTATAGCACATTGATACTGTGCTTTACTGCAAGTTGACAGCCAGATGGATGCTGCAGAATCAGGGAGTGCTGTTACATGTCACAGTGCCCAAGGACTGCAAAAACATCAGCTGCATGAAATCTATGAAACCTCGGAGTCCTTTTTATGTAACTGTACCTGTCATATTGTGGTTGTTGAAAGAAAATGAGTTATGCTTCATGCAGACATGTGAACACTATTTTCCATTGTAGGGTCAGCTACTATCTTTTCATGCATGGTCTAAGAGTAGCATGATTCAAATGTATGAACTGTGATATATTTATGAACACAGACAGTCCCCAATTTATAGGTTCATTGCTTAACAGGTGTATACTAGGCGAACTACCACTAGGGCCTTTATAAGCCTAGCAGTGCAACCCAAATGTGTCCCAGATGTTATATGTTTTAGATGTGTATATAGAGGTGATTGTTGGTTATGACGTAATTTACTTACTCCGTCTGTCCATCAGACATGTAGGCACCAGACCAGGGGTAAACTTTCTGATTTCTTATCAATGTTCCGAGTTACACTAAAATAGAGTTAGGGAGGGACTTTGTTTCCCATGGGGGGAGCCTATTCCAGAGAATGGGAATTCTCTGAGATACATATTTTCTCTCCATGTCCTACTTTCATTGCAAGCAAAATTTAAGTCTTTAGATCAAGTAGTTCTGATGCCGTTTCTTTTGCAGATGTGCAAAAGGTTCATCAGAGAGTGGTCCAGGGATGCCTTTTATGCTAGGCATATATCACTTCTCAGTAGTTTTAGGAAAATGAATATAGAGATAGGGCTTGAGGCAATCCACATAGAATATTATGTTAATGCCCAGTATTCGTTTTGTAGGTAACCTTTGCAGATGTTCCAGTTTCTGCATTTGTCTGGTCAGGTACATACTGAAGGGGTGTTGTATTCCGTGATGAGTCTGATGAGGACTGATGAGTATAGTGGTATAATCTCACTGGAACTAGATGCTATGCCCTTACTTATAAGCTGAACAACATAGAAGGATTTCCTTACTATCTTGGACACATATTGATTGAAGGACAAATTACTGTCTGTGTCCCAGATCCCTGACAAATGGGTCTACTTTTAGGTTTGTTTTATTGATGACATTTTTATTGATGATATAGTTTCCTGGGGTGGCTAATTTCCTGAAACATACTATAATGCATTTCTTGGCATTCAGTTCTAAGTTGTGGTGTTGTTACCATTCATTTGTCTGTGTTATCCCCTCTTGTAAGATGTCTGCATCTTGAAGGGATTCTATGACTACTCCCAGTTTGCAATCATCTGTGACCTTGGTCAGCCAAAGGTGTTTGGCATTGGCCTTGACTTCCAAGAAGTAGATGCCAGAAAGGAGTGGGCCCAGCACAGAGCCCTGAGGAACTCCATTGGTGACCTGCCTCTTTGTGGAGGTGGTCTCACCAGTCCTAACTCCCTGGGTCCTATCTCTGAGCCAGTTGGCTATCCAGCATGTCATTTAGGGGTTATGCCTAATTCTGTAAGTTTATTAACAAGTTCAGATTGGGATATTGTATCCAATGCCTCATCCAGGTCAAGTTAGGCACTATGAACTGTTTTACCCTCATCCATTGCCTTGGTGACCTTCTCAATGAAATCCTCTGGGTTCAGTAGACATGACCTTCCTTTGGCAAAGCCAAATTGGAATGGATCTAATGTCTGAAGGCCTTTGTTGATCATGTCCATGATAATTCTTTCCATGACTTTGCATATAAGACTAGTCAGACTAATGGGCCTCTATTTTCCAGTTTCAGTTGATGGTCTGCCCTTAGGAAGAGGGGTGACCATTGCAGTCCTCTATTCTTATGGCATGCAGCCTGTTTTGAGACTATAGTTAAACAGTAACTCCAGTGGCCCTGATAGGTCATATTTTAGACTATTCCAGAGGCATTCTGGGATATTATCAGGACCCATTGGGGCCATGTTCTTGGTCTTAGTGAGAGCAGCCAGGAAAATGCTCTCTGTTTATAGTCATAGGGTTTATGTTTAAAGGTATTTCTTGGGGGGGGGGGTGGCCGGGGGTGTGAGGTGAGTAAAGCTGGAACTGAATTTGTCAACCAACAGATTTGCCATATCACCCAGCTCAGTGAACATGGCAACATTAATCACTAGTTCAGCACACTCCTGTGTGCTACCTTTGAGGTTTATCACATTGCTGACGAAGACTTTATGGTCGTATTTTGCCTGAGAGGCTATCTTGACCTTAGAATTGAATTTACTGGACTTAATTATCTTTCTTTGTTGCTGCTGAATTTGATTAGAGCATTATTATCTTTATGGGAGCTACACTTCCTGATTTTAGCCATGATTTTATTCCTTTTGTTGTACAACCTTTTTAATTTGAGATACTACCAGGGTAGTTTATTTTTGGAGTTAGTTTTGGGCTTACTTCTGGTAGGTACAGCAGCCTCTATGCAGCCACTGACATGGTTGCACAGAGTTTCTGTAGACAATTCTGCATATGCTGCTGATTTCTCTGGGTTTGGAGGGGCACTGAATTTTGACATACTGTCACTTGATAAAAGATAATCTGCCTTGTAATTGTTTCTAACTGTTACTGTGTTTACTGGGATTACTGTGATGATTTTGATTTTGAAAGAGACAGCTTTGTAGTCGGACCTTACCAAGTAAGATGTAACATTTGGCTGGTGCAGTTTTCTTCCATATTTGTGAGTATAAGGCCTGGTATTTTGGGATGTCTAGTCGGGGTATGTACTGGCCTGTAGTTAATCATAGAACAGCATGTTCATCAAATGGCTGCTCATCGAATACTAACTGTTCAAACCTCTGTTAGTTGAATGGCCATATCATCATAATGATTTTTATCGAATGATGATAGTTGGCCAACATAAAGGAAGCATTACTAAATACTTACTTACCAGTATTTGGTGTTTCCCCACTGTAGTGCGAAGTCAGAGTTGGTATAAATAATTAGCAGGGGGTTTGAGGGGCACAGCCCTTCACATAACGAGTGTCCAATGTTGTAATAAGGTTCCTGTTGTGGGAGCTGTGCCCCCCCACACACACCCTGCTAATCATATGTGCCAACTCTGAGGGTTGCACTACAGTAGAGAAAGGACAGGTTTCCCTATAGCTACGTTACCGGTAAGTATTTGGTAATGCTTCCTTTATAGTGACCAACTATCATCATTCGATGAAAATCATTACGATGATATAGCCATTTGATTAACTCATTCACTTCACTGGAATTCAAGAATTTTGCACTGTAACTTCCAATGGGTGGAGCCTAAGCCTTTTGACAGACTCAAATTATGTCCTCACATTTCAAACAAATGTTCATATTTCTGGAACCGTAGGGGTTATGAAAGGAGTATAAATGGTCAACTCTTCAGCACAACTAATTTTATAGTGCTAGTATTCTTTACATTCTGGGCCTTAAACTGAATTCTGTAAGTCACAGTCAACACAGTAACTATTGCGTTTATAGTATTTTGTAAACAACTTAGAATATCTCAGCAACCACTCAAATAACACACATACTGTCAGCAGCATTTTATTCATCTATCTGACAGCTTTCATATGAGGCTAAGGAGTTCTGTTTGTGTTACTTGGCTGTTGAGATATTTAGAAAGATGTGAAAATTATATCTATATAAATTAATATAATAAAAACAAAAGTTAATATCTATTTGCTTGCACTAGACAGAGGTCAAATATTAATGCAGTTAAATGTGTCATTGTGTAAGCTTTTTATTTTTTAATTATTTATTTTACATTTGTTTACTGGGAAAGTCCGACTGGAACGAGGTCCATTTACAGTGGAGGCCCGGGGAGAAAAGCTCCAGAACAACATAATTACAAAAAAAAAAAAACTTAAAATGAAATCGTTTAAAACCTTGTACAAAGCATGGTTTTGGAATTATTCATGCAAATATGAACAAGCATCACTCAGATGTAATGAGTTAAAGGAAGTTCCAACAGTTAGTATTCGATAAACAGCCATTTAATGGATGTGCTGTTCGACAATTAACCATAGACCCATATGAACAAACTGGTCAAGAATATTTATATTTACGAAGTCCAGGAATCTCTTTACCAGCAGATTTGAAGCTGGGTAGGACGCCCAGACTATGGAGGGGTAAGTAAATTCTCCTATGAGTGAGGTGTATGTCGGATGTTGAGTGTCTCCAGTAAGTCTAAGTATGTGCTATGAGTTTTGTGGAACATAAATGGTGACAGGATTTTATCTATAGTGACCTATACATGAAGAAACCGCCAACCATCATCCTGTTTAACCAACCTAAAGGAATGCTTGTTATTAATACATATTGAGATACTTCCACCTTCAGTACCTGTCTGTGCATCTACTGGTCTAAAAGTGTGGAAGGCATTGAAAACTTGCACTGCAAAGGTACTCTCTTTGGCTTTAAAACATGTCTTGTTAACTGCACAAATGTCTATATTCTCTATGGTAAGAAGGACTTGGAGGGAATGTAATTTTTTTGTTTATGTTCCTGGCATTCAGCAGTAACCTCTTGAGGTTCAATTGAGTTGATTTTGCTATGTCAGTAGGTTTGTCAATTTGGCATTCCTGAAAAGGACTCTATGGGGAGGACAAAGTAACCAGTATTTCAAAGCCTAAAAAGGACAGGTGCAGACCATCTTTAGCAGAGCAATATGGTCTGTTAACCATGTCTTCCCATGCTAACAAATACTGAATCCCCTTAGAATGACACCAGAACCTCAGCTAGTCATTAAAATCAATCATATTTTTTCATATTGTGGCATTATGCTTGGTGAAGGTATTATGCTGCTCAGTGCTAGGGTAATATGCTGCGCAATGCTAGGGTAATATGCTGCTCAATGCTAGGGTAATATGCTGCTCAATGCTAGGCTTATACTAGTCTGAAACACATAGTCAGAGAGATATATAATTTATCTTCATATAGTCTCGGGTTATTTACACCTACATGGACTATGATGGAATCATACTGGTGCCTGTGGTGCAGTGACTTGAGTGAGTGCATAATTTTGTGAATCCTGGCTCCAGATACGCAACTTACTTTTATATTCTCCTTATTCAGCTAGGTTAGAGGGGCATCAGTATGTCTTACAATGGAGTCCCGTCTGACTAGAGTCCTGGAAAATGTGTTTGTTTACCTTATTGGCTTTGTATTTGAGGCTCCACTGTGTGTGGCTGCATATGTAGCATTAGGTGTTGCTTTTGTTGAGTGCTTTTGGGTTTGCTGTGGATAATCTTTCCCAATGGGGAGTCTAGGAGATCTTTGTTGTTTAGGAATATTGCATTTAGGTGCCTCAGCATTTGATGGTCTAAGTGTGTGCTGTGTAATATGTTGCAGGTGTTGTGTGTGTGGTTTTGACAACCTGATGTGTGCTTGTATGCAAGTGTTTAGCCTCCAGTGACACTATATATGTACACCTCTTGCATAGTTTATCTGTTACTTTAAGGATTAAGTGGTTGTCAGTAAACATGAGACTGTTGCTACATTGTCTAAAGATACAAATATCTACCAGGCTGGCTGCAGAGAAGTTAGGAGATTGCATTTTGTCAAATTTTAATTGGTGAGCCACAAGGCTTTGGTATACTGGAGTAAAACAGAAGGCTATTAATGGTGCTTTTTTTTGGGGGGGGGGGGTTGGAGGCAGACTAGGCTATAAAATATTAAATTTTACTATATTTAATGGTATTGCTACTGACCACAAACTAGCTGCTCTAAGTACAAGGTATTTCTCTCTACTTACTGCTTTGGAGAGTGCTGCTTTATGGGTAGTTCTGCAGGGAAATGTTCTTCTAGATGTTTGTGTCTGAACAGGCCACTGGCATGGGGTGCAGCACCTCACAAATGTGCCAAATTGATATGACCACTGAAAATACAGAAAACTGACTACTCAGCCCTCTAGCAAATAAAACAACTATACTTAGAGCCCTTTTGTGTGTTCCTCAACTCAGATAGACCAGGTATAAACACCTGCTGCTGCAAGATGAATAATCCCAGTCTGCTAATGTAAACACACAGTAAAAGGGTATCCCGAGTGCAATGTTACCACAAATAAACTTAAAGAAGGGGCGAAGAAAAGCCAACAAGTAATTCAAGATATCAACAGCAGTGTATTTTAAACAGCTTATAAAAGTGTGATTATTCAATAAAAGTACTTTACGTTGTGGAAATGAGCCAAGAGCCGCTCAATTGTGTCAAATTTATACATGCACTAAAATCTAGGTAGAATGACTAATAAGCTCTCTGGCCAATAAAACAACTACACATATGGCTTTCTAGAGCATTTCTCAACTTGTATAGACCAGGCTTCCACCTACTGCCACTAGATGGCGAATCCTCAGTCCTCTTGATGTAAAAACACAGAAAAGAGCTTGCTGGAGTGTAAACATACATTCTTTTATCCAGCAACCTAGATAATTAATTCAGGGCAAGTAAATCAGCACAATGGGATAATGAGAGGTAAAATAAACTTTTTTCAAAATAAGAACAAGGAAACATAAATACATAATTCAGGTTCTCAACAGCAGTGCAGAGAGGGAGAAGTTTTCAAAGATCAGTTTGCAAAAAATGGTGGGCAGGATAAAAATCACCAAGATTAAAAAGCAGAGCAAGAAATGGGATGGTCGCTAGGAAAAATTACCAGAAGGAAATAAAACAGTGCTTGCAGTTTTGTAGGCATTGAGTCTTATCAGAGAGTCATTTATATATATATATATATATATATATATATATATATATATATATATATATATATATATATATATATATATATATATATATATATATATATATATACTCTGTGCATTTATGTATCACTCAAGAAACTAACCAATGAACAAACAGTCTAGGCAATTTGTCTGTCACCTAGAACAAATACACCAAGCCAATGCAGAAATCAGAACATATCAGATACAAAAAGAGATAGGATTACTTCCCCTGCTTCTTTGTTTCAAATCACCATCAGGAAGTCAAACAGTACTTGCAGTTTTTGTAGGCATTCGGTCTTATCAGAAAAGACAAGGCCATAAATATTCTGTGTATTTAAGTATCACTCAAGAGACTAAACAACATTGAAAAAACACAGCCTATGGAAGTTGTCTATCTGCCACCTAGAAAAAAAAACACCAACAGATCTCTCAAAACAGAAAACAAATGGAACAGGCAATACAGAAAGCAGTCTAATCAGTTTATACAAGTTCACAGCCACAAAAAGGGATAGGAATACTTTCCTTGTTTCTTTGTTTCAAATCACCAGTAGGGAGTCAAAAGTGCTTGTAGTTTTTGTAGGGCTTGAGTCTTATCAGAGAAGACAAGGCCACAGATATGCTCTGTGTATTTAAGTATCACTTAAGAAAAGAACTAACCAATAAAAAAACACAGCCTAGGTAATTTGTCTAGCTGCTGCTTAGAACAAAAACACTATGCCAAACAGATTTCTCAAAACAGTAAACAAAATGAAACAGGTAATACAGAAAGTAGCTCAATCAGTTCAAGCAACTATACATCAGACAGAAAAAGAGATAATTTGTTTCTTATGTTTCAAATCAACAGCAAGGAGTCAAACAGTGCTTGTAGCTTTTGTAGGCCTTGAGTTTTACCTGAAAGGACTTATGTCTGTGCACAATGTTTGTAAATACAGTGGTCTATAATTAAGCTTTTTGCCAGGATTCCATTATTGCAGTTTGGTGAAGTTGGTGTTCCTGGCACCAATGTACAAGGTGACTGCATTTATTATGTGTGCTGCAGTACTGAAATAACTGATAGAGGCATTTATTAGTGCTGGCAAGATTGGAGAGAGGGCCTGGAATGAGTTTAATCTCACATCCTAAAAGAATACATATGTCAAGAATTAAAATGCATGTTGAAGCTCTTGCTACCTAGAAGATTAATGCAGAAAAGCAATACTCTTAAGTATGGGATAGTTATTTCTTTACATTTTGGTAGGATATGTTAGATAGTTTCCACCATGGAGACATATTTCGTTAACATTGTATAAATGAACAGAATTCATAGATTAGCTTACTGGCAGCTAATGATAATTTATAATAGAGATCAAGATCTTTGCTTGCTGTGGAGGTATCAGGAGGTGAGGGGGTATAGAACTAAGAGTAGGGAGACCAGTAACACTGATCTAAGAACAAGTGGTCAAGCTGCATGTTATAGAAAGGAAAGTAATGTCATATGGTGTATTAAAAAATGCAGGCTTATAGGCAGGTGAAGAGTTAGTGGGCAGGATGAGTCCTACAACTCACTTAGCTGGCAGCAGTACAAAGGTTGATTATCGGACCCCTAACTGGGAAAAAGCCAGAAGAAGAAGATCTTACAACAAAGCTGTTCCAGTAGTTACAAGGGTGAGGCACTGACATTCATTAAACCAAACATGCAAGGGAGTTTGATAGGTAGCCAAGAACAGAGCAAGAACAAAATTTCCATCATTGCTAACTCTAGACACTGCAGTTGTTAAATGATGCTCCATATCAGTACACATATACCCAAAAGAGACAGATTTGCAGTTACAACTAAACCACACTTGGTTAAAAGAATACAAAAGAAGACTGGGACAGGAGTAGCCTGTTTGAATAAAAATGCTACAGAAACAGGACCAAACATCTGATTGGGATTCCTGACATTAACACTGTAAAGGGATGGCTAATTTGATGTGATAAAACTAAGATAACTCACAAGGTTACAACCTCTCTATAACTTAAAGAAGGTACAAAATAATTAACAGAAAACACAAGGACTTTTGGAACACAGATGTGATACAATACTTTTACTGGACCATCATCGGTTTTGCTGTTATACACCAACCAATGAAGGGCTTCTGCTAGCCAAAAAGCTCAAGTAATTGCAAACCCATGTTGGTTAAGTAAATGGCATTACATCACACCTGTGTAATAGTGTCTTTCTATAATGTAAAGAGTGATTGTTCTAAACAAGCTAGGTATTTACTTACTTATTTATCCTTTGTTGACTGGGTTAGTCCCACAAGGCTAGTGGCCTCTTTTCAAGGGAGACCAAGGTGGTATTTCTATTACTAGGAGAAATTTGGCAGGGCATCAGGGAACATGCCCTACTCTTTCTGTAGGTGTCATGGGATGTTTTACATCCATCTGAGCTACCACCAATTCAAGCAGATGGGCCCTGGTTTATTTTTCATCCAAAGGACAACAGACTCAGGAGTACCACCCCTTCCCATGCTGCACTGCAGTTTCAGCAATTGATCTATCTGGTGTAGGAAAACAACCCACAGCTTTCTGAACCAAAGGCTAGTGTGATGGACTTCCAAGATGCCTGCACACTGATTAACAGCTTAAGTTCAGCTATCCCAGTATGAAAACAGAAACTGGGATACAACAGCCAGTGATATTGTCAGTTGCTCATGAGTAAGTATACTGTCTGGATGCCAGCAAAGAAGAAACAAAGATACCCTAAAAGAAAATCAAATAGAAAAGGGGAAGAAAAAACAGTGAGAGAGAAACGTCCTACAGCGTTTTAGCAAAAAGCAGTTCAAGTTCCAGCTTTGGTGCAAGACATGGCTTCCAGTAACCTAGAGAAAAAATAAGTCAAATGTGCTCAAAGCTGAGTGAAATAAATAAACCGCTGAAGGAGTATATCAGTTCAAATAATAAAAGGCTAGAAAGAATGGAAGAATCTTTAAACAGATATTTAGATGAGCTGATAAAACTGCAAAATCAGACGTCAAAATTAAGAAAAGGCTGGCTGACTATGAGACTGCTCAAGAAGAGATGTTTCAAAAAATGGCAGAATTACAGAGCAGAGCACATAGGGAAAATCTGAGATTTTCTGCTGTACAAAAGAAAGTAAAAGGAACAGACTGTATTCATTTTATGAAGGTACAAATAAGCAACTGAACTGGTATTCCACAACAGGAACTGTTAATTGAAAGGGCACACCATGTGTATGCTCCAAATCTGGCCAAGAGAAAGCACCCAATTCCTTTATTAGTAAAGTGCAGAACTACCAACAGAAAGAGTTGATACTGACAAAACCATGGCCAAAGTATTAACAGTTGGAAACAGTAAAGTGTTTGTGGAAAATGCACTCACTGTACACTAGGCAAAAGAGAAGCAAATTTATTCCACTAACCAGGAAGAAAGAGTGGTGTGAAATTCAAGCTGCTGTAGCCAGCTGTTTTCAGAATATTTTTCTTGGAGGATTAAAGTAATATTTTGATGCAGAACAGGCTAATGAGAAAATGAAAAACTTTGTCCAACAAAAAGTGGGCCATCAAACATAAGGAGACACTTGCTTCTCATTCTTCTCATAATAAAGCATATGGATAGAATTTGACAATGAAATCTTTTTTACTGTTCCAAAGGAAAATGTTTGAGAGAAACACAAAAGCACAAGAGTTGACCAGAAGAATTGGGAGTACCTTGGAATTGAACCATAATCTAGAATTGGGAGACAGAGATGAACATGAAGAAGACCAGAAACATAGTAATTACTGAATGATTGTGAGACTGCAAAGTATCACTTGTTTTGTGAAATACATCTGTATACGAATAAGTGGAAAGAGTGGACTTTTGTTGACTTGGTTAAACTTGTGAGAAAATGATAAGCATTTGCCTCACTTCATGTCATTGATATCTGGAAGGACTCTGGGGGGAGGGGAAATACAAGAAAAAGGGTAACTGTAAATAAAACAATTTCTGTTTTTAACAGTGTTTCTATGAAACTTTTCACATTATAAATAGCATATTTATAGTAAAGTTAGTTGTTTTTGTATATGATAGTTACTAAAGCAACAGATGACTTTTTGATCTTCCTCTTCTCTTTCTTCTTTTTTGGTATTATCAAATGTAGACATTACAGTGCAAAAAGAGAAGAAAAGCTAGACAAAAGCAAGTTGATAGGCAATTGGGTTGTTGCTGTGGGGGATGGGATGTAAAAGTGCACAAATCATAATATATGTTGAGCTGATATGTTTTCTCTTATTTTTGCATAGGTGAATGTCTATATTAAGACCCTTTGCTTGATCTAATAAATCTTAAGTGGAAACAAGTAAATATGAAAGCACCGGCTGTAATAAAAAGTTTTCCTTTAGCAATAAATCTGTCAGCTTGTCTTTCCGGCTGCAGCAGAGGACTATATTTTTCTTTTTTTCTCTTATGTTTCCTTGCAGACAAGCTGATAATAGGGCAATAAAAGATAAAACGCTGGTTTCTTCAAGGATAAAACTGAATGATTTCTGAAAGCATGCAAGTTGTTTTTACATCTGGTGGGGACTAAAGATAAAAAAGAACAGATGCCAATTAGTGTAAGTAGAAGCACAGGCAATAACATGCATCTTACCATAGATAACCTCCATTTCAGGATAATTAGGGCATGTGTTAGCAAGTATATTTTTGGCACAAATGTTCCTATTAAAGAGGTTAAACTTCATTATTTGAAGATGTACATAATTATATGAATTTTCTATTAAGTTAACAGGTTATGGGGTATTCTGGGTATGTGTTTATTTTGACTTTTATTTGTTGAGGATTTTATTAAAACAAAAAATCTTGTAAAATGTGACATAGGTTCCAGTCTTGATGATATGAAAAAAAACTGTGTAAAGGATTAACCTGCCAAGCATTAATGGGTACATATATCACAAAAGCTGGAAATAGTTTAAAAAACCTGCCATATATAATAGCTGGGAATAATGACTTTTTTGCCATAATGGCAACACTTTCCATATTATCTTGGCATGTGAAAGGTCTCACGGGTATAGAAAAAAAGGAAAGAAATATTATGAAATGCAGAGTGCAAATAGCAATGCTGTAGGAAACACATTTGGAAGGAATGTGCATGTGAGTTTGATAAAGAAAGGATTTCAGTATGGATATTCTACAGAATATCAGGCACAAAGGAAAAGAGGAGTACTTATCTTAATTGCTAAAGGAGCTCCACTAGTGATAGAACAGGAAAAAGTCAGTAATGGCAGATTTGTGGTATAAGGGGCTACTGGCAAGGGATGAGGATTATGCGGGAATGTATATTCCACCTAAAACTGCTATTATGAAGCTTTAAAAAAATTGTGGAAGAAATGCTGGGGGAAATATTATTTATAGGTGGAGAGTATAATTCAATTTGCAACAATGATGATGTGTCAGGGGGCCTAAAAGGGAAAATATAACAATAGAGGGAAGATTTCTCTTAACCTTCTTTGAGCACCTACATCATTCTCAGATACATTACCCAACTAAACAAACAGCCACACAAATCCTCACTTCCTTCCATAACAACATAAATATAATATCCACACCTAGATATCTAACTGCAAAGTACCACAGATTGACTCACATTAAATATAATAATCCATTAACCAAGAAAATTCGATATCTAATTAGTAACATATATTATCCTGTGCTTACACTAAAAAAGCAGTCCTTAATAAATGGAGACATCCATCCTAATCCTGGCCCAACCAATGTCATACCTACTGATCTCCTTACTACCAATCCTTCTAAAACACTCACCCCTAATAAACACCCCAACGCATTCCTTATAGCACATCTCAAAATCCAAAGTGTTAATAACAAAATTCCCCAACTCCATTCTTTCCTGGACATACACTCTTTTGCTATTCTATGTTTGACAGTAACTTGGTTAAAACCAGGAACTCAGGATAATGAAATTATCCCGCCAGGTTACAATATTATGATACAAGACCATAAAAAGAGAAAGGGAGGAGGAGTAGCAATTCTCTTTAAGGATGGTCTTCAAGTTACCTCCCCACCCTACAACCCATCTAAGGACAATAATGCATAAGTCCTTATTTCCAAAATTCAACTTAATTCTAGCAAATCCATAGATATCTTTTGTGTCTATTTGCCCCCTGGAAATAATATCAGTTCCCTAGAGGATATTCTTTGCTGGGTCTCATCAACCTTCCCACAAGAAACTATTATTCTAGGTGACTTTAATATTGACTGGAAGTGCATTAATACTGAGCATCCCACTTTTCATATCAACCTTCATGGATTCTCCCAGAAGATCAGCTCTCCTACTAGAATTAACAAACCAAACAATAAAGAAAGCACTCTGGATTGGATTCTTATTAATAACTAACACCAAACTTATAAAGTAGGAATTCTCCCTGATGATGTGAGTGACCACTCTTTGACCTACATAATCAGGCAAAGAACTGGCATCTCTCACCCAGCATCATATAGGACTATACGGTCTAACAAGCTTCTTAACCAAGAGCTATTCCAGAGTGAACTTAGTGCTTGCAATTGGTCTCCCCTAAAAACCCTTCCACTTGAAGAGGCTGTCAAATACTTTAACTCCAAATTCCTAGATATCCTTGACCAGTATGCACCCAAGCATACCATCAAGACTAGATCAAAACCAGCCCCTTGGCTTTCTCAAGAAACAAGGCATAAAATCCTACTCAGAAATAAAGCTTGGTCTGGATGGCAAACAAACAAAAACACATCAGATCAGCAAACATTTAGACATATGAGGAATTTGACAAAAAAAGCAATACTCTCAAACAAAAAAAACTATTACTGCAATATGCAGCAAACACACCAAAATAATCCTCAAAACTTCTGGGCTAGTATCAATAGACTCATACACCCAGGTCACTCCAGTACTCCAACCCCAACAGGTGCCAACCATGAGACTCCCAACCAAACTGCAAATGCCTTGAATACATTCTTTACGGAAGCTATTCAATCACTAGCCAGTCAGCTATTCCCTGATAGTGCCAGCCTTCTTACCCCGGCTTCTAGCTCTCTTCTTAAATTCCTACTGCAACCCATTTCAACTAATTTCACTTACAAACCTCATTCAAAGACTGAAGCCGTGTACTCGTTCAGTGGACCAGATCCCAGCTGAATACCTTCAAAAAGCAGCTAAAGCAGAAGCTTATCCTATTTCCATCCTAATAAACAGAACTATTAATGAGGGAACCATCTCAGCCATCTGGGAAATCTCACACATTATCCCCCTACATAAAGGTGGTAACTAATGAATATTCTAACTATCGGCCTATAGCTCTACTATCCCCCCTAGCTAAAATAATGGAAAAATGCATTCATCGTCAGCTACTACACCACTTAAGTCAACACAATATACTGACTAAGAGCCAACATGGTTTTAGGCCATTCCATAGTACCACTACTTGCCCTCTTATCCTTTACTGACACCATTAACAGAAACCATAACAACAATCTTCTCTCTTCAGCTCTATTTATTGATATTTCACAAGCTTTCGATATGGTAAACCATACATTGCTTACGAATATTCTCAAGGTACTCTCTCTTGACACACTGACAGTAAAATGGCTCAGTTCCTACCTAAGAAATAGGCAACAAGCTGTTCTCTGGGAGAATAACCTATCATCCCACCTGCCAGTATCAATGGGTGTCCCCCAAGGCTCCATTCTAGGTCCTCTCTTATTCTCCATTTTTATAAATGATCTGTACTTAGCTATTCCTCTAGTTACCTGTATACGATATGCAGATGATTCTACATTAATCTGCACAGCTAAATCTTCACCTGAACTGCAATCCTTAACTCAGAATGTATTTAATTTAGTGGAATCATGGTTCTTAAAATGTTGTCTCCTCTTGAATCCCAAAAAACTTAGCCCCTGCTCTTTACTCCTACCCGTAAGACCATGCCAATAGATTTCCCAGTCACTTCTAATAATGGTACCCTCATATCCCGACTCTACAACCAAACTCCTAGGTATTACAATGGACAATAACCTTAACTTTGGCACACATATTAATAACACAATAAAACAGTTAACAGAAAAATGGGCTACCTATACAGGATCAAACCTTTTCTAGCTCCAATAGCAAAAACTACTATTGCCCTCTCCCATCTATTCTCCACACTTCTCTATGCCTCACCTATATATACTAACCTAACTAAAAATAATCTTCTTAAACTACCTAGTTCCTATAATAACATTGCCCGATTTGCCACTAGAAATCCCTTCAGAACTCACCACTGTCAGAATCTAAAACAGCTAGGATGGCTTGAACTACAAAACCATCTTCAATTTAACCAACTTACTATTGCCCATAAAATCCTCAACCAGCCGAACAAATACTCACAAACCTCATAACCCCCTATAAAATCTTAATACCTTACGCTCATCAAACAAACTACTTATCAGCATAAGTAAGTCTAACAACATGGCAGGCAACTCCCTGTTCTCTAGCACAACAGGAAAAAGCTGAAACCTTCTACCTAGTGAACTTACCTCTCTTCCTTCCCTACCCCTCTTTAAACAAAAACTGAAAATATTCCTTAGGACGTACTGGCTATTACCATGCAATAACCCTAACTAGCTTCCAACTATGCTACTAATAGCTCCTTAACTCTTCATCTATACTAATTTATTTCTTCCCTAAGTGCAAATATAAGCAGGAAAGTCTATTAATTATAATGTTCCTAAGTCTAAATATAGGCAGGAAATTTAAGCCAGGAAAACACTTAGGTTATACCTTGTGAAAATCTTGTCCTATATTTTTGTAAATAATTTTTTGCTTTGCTATGTACTGTTTAATGTGCTGAAATATCTTCTATGTTTCAACTTTAGTGAACCTTTTTATCTTTATAGTAATCCTATCATCTTGTTATAACTGTACTTTTCTCCCCAGGCCTCTACTGAAAATGGAAATGTATCCAGTTAGACTAGCCCGGTCAACAAATGTAAAATAAATAAATAAAATAAATAAATAAATATTTGGTATGAAAGATATAATTCATTAGCAGGAACTCAGAGAGAATTTACTTTTAGTAATTTTAACTGTTTGTGTCTTTCGGCTTTTCCCAGTTAGGGGTCGCCACAGTGGAACTCCGGTCCGCTAATGATTGGCAGTTGATTTTTACATACCGGCTTGCCAGGCCTGATGCACAACCTTCAATGAAGGTACGCCCATTCATGCATGTCTCCAAGCAGAAGACGCTCTAGCTGAGAATCGAACCGGACAGCGTCTTACTGTGAGGCGATAACGCTTAACTAAATTTACTAAATTATTCCCCAAGGTACATTACCTGTGCTAAACTAGACAGAAGTTATATTTCACAGGAATATGTGCACTCAGCTGAGAACTTTGACACACATCCAATAAATATTTCAGATAATGCGCCAATAATTACTCAGATAAAAATGCAGAGAAATGGAGTAAAGATGAGACACTGGCACTTCCCCACCTCCAAGTTAAAAAGAGAAGAATGTAATAAATGGATAGTGGAAATTATCTGGACATTACTAGGGAAGACAGAAAGTACTCCAGAAGTTATAGCTAGTAAGTGAGATGAAATAAAAGTGGAGTATATAAATGGGGTTTAAATAAAAGAAAAAGAGATCTGGTTAAGAAGTAATAAGAATTATTTAGGGGGGCTGGCAAATGTTAACGTATTACAAAATAAGGGGAATGTCAGAGCACAAGAAGAGATGCAATTTTTGAGTGCTAAAAAGAAAATAAGGGAATACCTGGAGTTAGAAAGATTGCTGTTAAGCATCTGTTTTTTTGTTTTTTGTTTTTTTTTGATAACTCCAGAGCACAAAAACTTTTAGCATAACAACTTAGGCAACAGAAAGCAGAAAGGGTTGTTGCCAAGGCAGAGGTATAAGAGATATTTTGGAAATTTTAAGAAAAATTGTATAAAGCAGAGAAGGGCAATCAAGAAAAAGCACAAATGGAAATATTTATGGAAGAGTTCAATATGCCAGTGTTGGAGGTAGGTGAGTCCCAACAACTAACAGTTAAGATAGGAGGAGATGAGATAAAAATGGTGATGTATAACTAATTTGCTTGAAAGTCTACAGGAATAGATGGTATTCCAGTGGATGTTTGGAAGCTAGGAGAAAAAGTGATAAAGATCTGGAAGGTTTTATTAGACAGTGGACAGGATTCACGAAGCCTCTGTGTAAGAGTTATAACTCTTACACGGAGGCTGCAGTTAAACGGAGTGATGTCAGCATGCTCTGCATATTCATGAGAGCATGCTGAATCACACCTAAGGCTAACACGGTCCATGGAAGACAGTAGGGAGCGTGTCCGTAGGCCGAGCCCTGCAAGCGGACATGCCCCCAGAAGAGTAAAATTGCCCAAAGTAAACACCCACGACAGAGGCCATGGAAATGTGAATAAACACAACACAACACATGCCCCCACAGACTATGAACATAAAATATATAAATGAACATGTTATATATATTTTTTTAATCATAAAGATGTTTGCCCGTGAGTGCGATTGTTTGCGCGGGCGTGCCCGTAGCTTAGCCACAGTTAGCAGTCAGTGGGAAAGGATATAAGAACTAAATAAGCAAAGTAAGCCAAGAAGTAATAGCATAGCAGTAGAGACGTCGGCTGAAGAGCAGGCATTCATGGTTCGAGCCCCCACAACACCAATTTTTTTTCTAGTAAAATGAGCACAAAACAAGTCCCTGACAAACATGTACACATATAAAATCATAGTTCATGTATAATGTAATGAAATAGTCCATTTATTTTGAAGAAATGTGAGATAACAAAATAATAAAAGATGCCAGATGTGCCTATAGCTGAGCTACAGTTTAAGAAGGTGAGTGCATCTGCCCGTATGTGAGCAGTGGTTTAACAGGTGCAAATTGAGTGCCCATAGGTGAGCAGTGGTTTAACAGGTGCAAAATGAGTGCCCGTAGGTGAGCAGTGGTTTAACAGGTGCAAAATGAGTGCCCGTAGGTGAGCAGTGGTTTAACAGGCTGAAACTGTGTGCCCCTAGCTGAGCTGAGCGTAATATGCATGCTGATAGCCACATGAGGCGTAAACCAGTGTACCCCATTTGCGCAGAGCTGCGCACCACGCCAACAAGCTAACCGACAGGCAACGTTGAGCAAGCCGTATCAAAACTGCCTTTACACAGACACACCCCTCAGCCTGTCTAGACAGTCATAAAAAATAAAAAGCAGTGGCCAGGTTTGAACCCAGGATACTATACACCATAGTCAAGGTACTGAACCACTAAGCCATGACAGCAATTCCTATCAATGCAGTAATAGCAAATATGTAGGAATGAATACAAAGTGGAGCATGACAAAGCAGGTTTTGTGAAGTTGATACAATTCCAAAATGGCCAATCACAGATATGTGCGGGAAAAACGGACTATATAAGCCCCATAGGCGGGAATACACAGCATAAATGATTGTAGAACTGACTTGCAGCCAGAATGACAGGAGTAGGTGAGGGTAGTTGCTTTCGAGCACAGAGGTGGGGCGTTGAGGAGTCCAGATACATGGTCTGGCTCCTAGTCCACAATCATGAGGCCCAACTCATGCAGGGCCAGGTCCTGTGGGGAGCATATAGGACTGAGACGTGGGACCAGTTGGCTCATGATCTCACCAGTGCCACAGGGATTCCAAGGACTGGTGAGCAGGTTCGTCACCACCATGCAGACCTGAAGAGATGCAAGCAGGACCAATTGAACCTTTGGATCCAGGAGGCCCGGCAAATGCCCAACGCCCCACTACTGAGTAAGTTACATGTAATTATGTATGTAAGAAATTAAACTAGCTGATATTATGGAGATGTGTATTCCAATATTACTTCATTTATATTACAGCTGCAGGTGTCTGTTCTGCGAACCGCAGAGCCTATGGCGATAGGCTGGTGCAGTTGCACCATCAGGCAGGTCAGTAATCCTCTCCCAGTAACTGTAAAGAAATATAAAAGTATGACAGTTAGCAAAAGAGTGCAGTGTAGTCACTAAGTAATAGAATGTGCAAGTAACAAGTGTAAGAGTGTTTGCAAGTATCGCTTGATTACAAAAGTGTGTTGCAGTCTGTAATCCAAACAGAAAAATTAAAATGTCTGAAATAAAGTCTGAAATAAAGATGCCCCACCTGTAATATAATAGTACACAACCAGCAGCAGGCTAAAAAGTACAGCTGCAGAAGATGAGCAAATCACATGTGTGAAATATACCCCTGTTGAAATACTGAAACATGACAGAAGTGAGACTGCTGGAAAGGATTGTAATAACTACAGGTAAAACATGTCAATAAAGCCTAGAAGTAAGTACCATCCTGAATAATAAAATGAAAACAAGTGAGAGAGTGTGAGAAAGTGTTATGAATCCACCAATAAAGAAGTAATAACCCCTGAATAAAGTATACTGCAGTCAGTACAGAATGAAATGCATGTGAGAAGCAAAACCAAACAGCGAAATCTGTTCAAAGTGTTGCTGCAGCTGGAATGTGTATCCCAAAATCTGAATATGTTGCTCTCAGTCTGCAATATGCAGATAGTATGATTGTCTGACATACCAAACATCCACAGTTGTCTATAGATATATAAAGCAAATGTAGCAGGATGATGTAGCTGAACAAAGCCAGATATGAATGTGTATGAAGAACAATAAAATGTATATTGATGTAGCAGTAACAGTCCTATCACCAAATTGAAGTAGTTATCATATAGGAAACTGTAGTCAGAACAGTAGTGTGTATATATGTGCAGCTATTAGAAATGTACAGCATATGTATTGGTATTCAAAGGTGTTAATATTATTTTCTTCACCCCACCCTATAACCACATATAACCCATTCCACATGAAAATGGTATGTGCAATCACAATTAACACCCCTGGACATTTGTCCTGTTGGGTCATAAATATTTGCATGTCCGTTGATGCATCTGCCCTGTTCATACATCCAAACCTGATGGCCTGTTGCCATCAATCAACCCTGCATGTTGTTGGACTGTGTATTGCTGTTTAAATTATGCATGTGTTATGCTCGCTGTTCAATGGTGTGAATATCTGGGTGTTTGGTTAATGGGAATACTAATGCATGCTGTTACAACTAATTGTGAATGGTATTATATGTTACTAACCCAAACTGTCATGACATAATGCAAAACATAGGACGACAGGGAAGGCGGGTTCCAGCAGACCCAGCTCTCTCACCTCAGCTGGCGAGTGCACCTGGCACTAGTGCCCAGTCTGGACCCTCCTCTGGTGGCCCTGGCTCATCCCTCCTCTGCAAGTGTGGCCGGAGGAGAACCACCACTCACCCTCCGTAGTGTCCGGACTGTGGTGCGTAGGGAGATCCAGGACTCTGTTCTTGGGCCCCTACGCCAGCTTGAGGCACAGGTGACACAACTTACGGGCATGCCTGTTGCCCGGCCTACACAGCCCCCAGCACAGCCCCGTCCTGGGCAGTGAAAGAACAGTGGCAACTGCCCATGGGTGGGGATATCAGTTCCACTGTTGCCATCTGTGGGCTCATGGGCTCTGGATATCCAAACCTCCGTCCCCGTCAATTGTGTAACCCCCCCACACGTGTCATACACCGCCCCTGTATGCGTCTTGTTTGTCTTGTCTGTTGACCTACCCAACCTTCCTCCCAAGCTATACCGACTTCCTTCACCTGGCATACCACTCTCACCTGAAAAAAAAAAAAAAAAAAAAGGCACTCTGTACCCACAAATAAATTACGCCCCATACATAGCTGCCCATTCCGCACACATGTCTGCTGGACATGGAAACTATCAATTACAATTGGCTGTACAACAAGTATTATTGTTGTCCTGACACCTCTCTCAGGGGTGGAAGGTTTCAAATGTCACACCAAATTACATACATATGCACAGCTGTTGCTGATGAAGAAATGGGCAACTATGGGCATTACCTACATCCCTCCTGCAAATCCCAAGCTTGTTTCCCTACTGTCTTACCCTCTTTGTGACCCCTTTTTCACCACTTTCCTGTCTCCCCCATTTTCATTTCTTTCAAAGAAAATAGCGCGGGTGTGCGCCAGAGTAAGCACTGTTAAGCGGTTGTAAGTGGGTGTGCGTGTGTGTGCGCGGAGCTAAATGCCAGTGCGCATGCGGGAGCTCCACGCAAACCAGTGCTAACCCGGTTACAACTGCTTAAAAGTGCCTTAGTCACTCTGATTGACAGGTCCTGTAGTCAGTTCAAAAGCAAAATAAAATCCCACTGTCAGTCCCGAACCCAGGACCTTGGAAACAGTAGTCTACATAACCTACCACTAAGCCATGACTCTCATACAAGAACATTGTGCTAAAATAAATATATCATGTAATAGTAGGAATGAATGTAAAGGGAATATAGGATGTGTAGTACACAAAGCATGTCATTTAGAATTACTGTCAAAACTAGTGGATTTCCATAATAGTAGTGTGTGAACAGAAACAGCCATGCTATTTGGTAGCTAGTAGGTAATAATGTCAGTTAATGTACATATATAAATGTATGTATATTTACATATATATATATATATATATATATATATATATATATATATATATATATATAGTTGTAGGTGTCATTGTGCATACACACTTACTAGAGAGAACAGGAGAGAGGAATGGAGAAATGTGAATCTACAACACAGCCTGAATCATGAGAGAGATACTAACCTTTAAACTCACAGAACAGTGTCCACAGCATACCAGCAAGGTCCCCGCCCTTACAGTCTGAAAGGGCAACGCCTATCTCACATACCCTTTTATAGCACTGTCCTGAAATCACAGCGAGAACTGCAATCAGTACACATCTGGCTGCATGCAATTAGCAAATGCTGGCTTACAATTGGTGCAGAGGCCATCACATGGACCTATGCAGATACCTACAAAAGCATCCTGTACTAACACTCCACCCATGCAATACGTTCATTGCACTGTCTGGAAGCAGACAGAGAGAGAGCGACAGACAGAGACAGAGACAGAGAGTGAGAGAAAAAAAAAACACACGCTACACACTGAGTCTAAGCTGTCAGCAGTGACAGTAGCAAGCCGTGCCAGCAGCAGCAGGAAGCAGAAGTAGTGGTAACGCAAACAGCTGCAACAAACACAGGTAATGTAAAGTAGCAGGTTAATAGTCTGCATACTGTGAACCCTCCAAATGTGTCATAGGTCTGTATCTATAGGTATGTCCATGTGATATGTTGTGTGTACGTAGTTCCACCAAAAGGTGATGACTATACATTACATGTCAGTCAGTGTTAGGCCATGATCCTGGCAGCAGTTGTCTGTGCGTTGCCCTCATCAATGGCTGTAGTGACTGTTTTGAAAGGTCAGCCAGGTTCAAAAGGCAGGATCAGCCCATCACAAAGGCAAATTGGCCGGGAACAAGTGTCTGCAGGTACCCAATATCGCTGTATATGCGTCCCATACTGAATAATTCCATAGCTTAGCAGACCAGGCCGGTTATGCTTATGATGTGGTAGTTCCCAGGGTCAGTAGAGTTGCTTCCTTAGTGGTGTGGGACCACTGTTGCTGTATGCCAGTGTCCAGGTACATATCCTGTAGTACGGCCAAGGTTAAATATCAGTCTTATTTGCGTTTGTATGTCCTCTTGGAGTGCCCGTAGCACACATCCAGGGATACCATCAGGTCACAGTGATGCTGTGTGTTCTGCTTTGCTGAGGGCGGCCCTCACCTGGACATCTGAGATGATAGGGAGGTGACATTCAGCTGTGATAAGTATTTCAACTTGTGGGGAAGAAGGAGGGGGGATACGTGCACTGAACCTGCCTTCAAGAATGTTACCAATATCTGTGTGTTCGTTGAATGTTAAGTAGGTGTGTATTAACTCAGAGCATATCTGAGGCATTTGGTCCATATGTGTAACATAACTGAAAAAGGCCTTGTGGTTATCTATAGTGTTTGTGGCCATTTCCCTCCCAGAGTAGGCCGTGGCCATTGTTATGAGAGACCGTAGCGTATTACCAGTGCTGACCACAGATGCCTTCCCTTAATGTGAATCTGCTCTGTCCTGCAGTAGCCTCCTGCTATTGTTATATAATCTGCCTCTGGCTGGGATCCACCGGACAGGATGCCTAACCTTTGTGCATAGGGTCTGGGTTAGAAATGTGTGGCAAGTTCCATGCAATCTGTGGGATGTCCGTGGTAAGCATTCGCAAAGGGGTCAGCAGTGTGGGTTGTGGCTTCCACTGGCCCAGTGGGCTGCATGGATACCATCTCAGTCCTAACAAGTGAATAACTGTCTAATCACATACATATCAAAGTAGTCTACTGTGCTGGTGGTGGTGGTGGGATATGTATATCCATGCCGAGTAACTTGTGTCCACATCACACTAGTGGATGGCGTTCCACATACAGTACCTTGGTATGAACCCCCAGAGTGAGGTTGTGCATTGGACCTGTCGCAGTGTGCTGACCGATGGGGCATGCTACTGTTTTGTATGGAATGTGGCAGGTATTGTTGCACAGGTGTTGGCTGAGCACTGATATCTGGCCATGTACTTGTGTATCCACCATGAGACACACACATGCAACATATGGGAGTAGTAGTATGTCACTACACTTGAGTATCATGTATAATATGTGTGCCATATATTGCTGACATAGTCTTCTGATATCCTGCTTGTGTTCTCTTCCAGGGAGATGGCGCGTCAGCGTAATCCCGCCTATTCTGCAGCGGAAGATGAGGAGATACACCAGAGCCTGGTGCGGGAGTATGACATACTGTTTTCCCGCACCAGCCAGAATCAGCAGGAGAGGGCTGCACTGTGGCAAGACCTTGTCCATAGGGTAAATGACATTGGCACGCATAATAGGACATATGAGCAGGTACGACATCACTGCAGTGATTTAATCAGAAATGTCCATCAGCGTGCGTCGGATATCCACAGGCAACAGGTTGCCACAGGAGGTGGGTGGCCACACATCCCCCCCTCACCAGACTGGAGGGGTTACTCCTAAGTGTTGTGGCTCCAGCCCCGGAACAGCAGCAGCAATACACCTGCATCATGATGGAGGCTGGATCCACACAGCAGCACGACATGGAGCGTGCAGGTAATATGCCATATGTACACTTGACTGTTCTGTACACTGTTAGTTTATGCATGTGTAAGGTGTGTCCGTGGTATGTAGCTGTCAACATAGTATGTAATTGTGCATGTGTGATATTGGCAATATCAGCAGCTGATGTGTGAAAGGCAACTGGTGTACTACTGCACTGTAGAAATACTCCAGAAGTACTATGTACCATAAACATCCACAGCACACGATAGTCACAAACAAGAAACTTTTAATGAAGCTTTCAGGTTTACACCCTTCATCAGCATACAAAATCACAACACATTAACATATTTAAATAGAGGACCATTATAATCACATGATCAAGCCAGCCATTCAAAGGACCACTATAATTAAATATGCAAATTCAATTTAAAAACAGCTAATAAAATTAATTTTCATGCATTTACTTGTTAAAAGCATAATACATAAGTATAAAAAAGTACAAAAAACTGTTACATATATATATATATATATATATATAGACAAATAATTACATCTACACATTTAGAAATACTATACACTTAATACTATAAATTTTCTCTGCCTCTTGGTCAAAACTGGTTTTAAACTGACTGTCCCATTAAGGCCTGGATACTTATCAGCCTGTAGTCGCACTATCCACTCATACTCTTTTAGCAACAAAAGATTATCAATATCACCCCCTCTAATGCCCAACTGCAGAATAGATATACACCTAAACTTAAATGCATGTGTCTGAAAATCATGCAGATGCCTGTATAGCCCATTTGTCTCAAGCTTTCTTTTTATTTCAGATCTATGTTCTATTATCCTATCCTTCAGCTTCCTAGCTGTTTTCCATACGTAAAATGAACTACATAGGGTGCAGGTAGCAAGGATTATATTAATGGCCCAACCAGATTTGAAAGATCTGTTAGCTCCGACACCAAAGTATGCGTTCAGAAATGGTCAGACACTTAAACAGATGCTATGTTACAAAGACTTTCAAAGTGAAATATCACCTGTACGAACGAAGATGAATACATCTAAATGTTATAATTGTGTCTGTTGCCCTGACATATACAACACTAATAGTAGCTTTCAGCATCCTACAACAGGTGAACGGTTTGACTTTTTTTGTGGAGCAGACTGTAATTCTACTAGATTAGTTTACCTTGCTACCTGCACCCTATGTAGTGCATTTTACTATGTAGTGCAAATTAATTTTATTAGATGTTTTTAAATTTAATTTGCATATTTAATTATAGTGGTTCTTTGAATGGCTGGCTTGATCATGTGATTATAATGGTCCTCTATTTAAATGTGTTAATGTGTTGTGATTTTGTATGCTGATGAAGGGTGTAAACCTGAAAGCTTCATTAAAAGTTTCTTGTTTGTGACTATCATGTACTACTGCACTGTATCATATTCAGTATCAATGGCACAGTTGTGCCCACTTACATTAATCTCCTAATTTCTGCAGGTCCCTCCGGGGTTACAGCAAGGCAGGCCATCCATGCTGGTGAGTGTGTTAAATAATACCTATAATAGTCCTGATAGTGCTAGTAATACTAGTGTAACTCAGTAGTGCTCTGTGTGTATACTGCGGGGTGTGCATGTGTGCATGTGTGCAAGTGTGCCTGTGTCCACGTGTGCATGTGTGCATGTGTGCATGTGTGCCTGTGTCCACGTGTGCATGTGTGCATGTGTGCCTGTGTCCACGTGTGCATGTGTGTATGTGTCCACATTTGCATGTGTGCATGTGTGCATATGTAACATTGTGCGGACACTGTAAACTGTGTTTCCTGTCTTCCTCCCACAGGTTCTGGTGCTGCTCTGGTGCCCTGCAGCAGGGAACCTGAATCTGGTGCCACAGGTACTGGTAATGATGATATCTGTGTTATGGTACAGGAAGGTGTGTCAGGGTCCACCATTGGTCAGCCAATTGACAGTACACAGCTGTCAACCCCATCATTGCGCACAGTCATCCTGCCAGTACATCCTTTGTCACCATTGTCCCTAGGTGATGGACAGGATACAGTGGGCATTGACCAGGGTAATGTGGTGTCTGTGGCACATGCTTCCCCACACAGCAGCCATGGGCATGGTCCTGCGATGGTACCACACAGACAGTTGCCCATGGGTTCTCATGGGAGCATCCGTGGGCGTACTGCCTCTGGCAGACGTGCCCAAAGAGGTCTGTCAACCTCAGCTATGTTTCGGGCTGTCATGCAGGCACAGTCGCGTATGGAAAGGTACACCAGACAGGGTCTGAGGGAGCTGAGAGCATGTCGCACAGCTATGACTGACCATAATTTCACCGATGTCATAGACAGAAGTTGTGGGGACATATTACAGCAGTTCCACAACCAAATGTCCATGAGCCAGGGTGGGCAGTTGCGGCATCGACGTGGCCGTATGCCAGCAACAGCAGCAGCTGGCAGTTGGCGTGGATGACAACAGGCCTGCGTACGTCCCCATAGTGCCAGCAGCAGCCCCAGCAATGCTGGGTCTGTGCTGTCATCGGAACGCCCCAGGAGACCATGTGCACGTGGCTCTGGACAGTCCCAACAGGGACCTGTGTCCAGTCAACACACACCCGCTTCTGATGACAGTACCCAGTCTGGCTTAGTACTGGATATGGTCCGTAGCACCCCTGCCAGGCACAGGTACTGTGTCCGTGCCCACAGACACTGATCTGTATGACCTGCCAGGTGCAGTCTGTGGCTGTCCACAAACCCCTGTATATGGCAGCCATGAGGTGGAACTGTGTGCATACACACATGCGAAATGTTAACACCTAGGGCTACCACATACACGCACACACTGCACCAACAGTGCCCCACCCTGTACTGCTGTCCCTCACCAACACACATACACACACATGTCACTTGGTGGTATCAGTGGCAGACTCAGACATACCTAATTCACACCCTGTGCATATGATGACACTGTGCCACCTCCTGCAATCTCCAACATCATTGCGGGAACAGGTAAACATGTTGCTGATGCACAGGGTGACTACATAGAAGTGTATTAGTAGTATCATGTTGGTAACAGTACAGTGTGCTGATATGACTGTGTGTATATCCCAGCATGCCTGATGCGGTAACCGTATGACTGTCCTGAATTGTTATCTGCACCCATAGTACGTACCAAAGTGTAACAGCTGCACATTATTGATTGCTGGTGGTAAGGATGTCAACAGATAGCCACATACATGGGTAGCACAGTGGGGAAACTAATGCAAGTAGTGATATGCAATGATGGACATGTACAGTAATGGCTTCAAGTTGCCCACAACGACTATGCAATGTGGATGTTTGCGCATGTTGATATGTGTGCAGTACCAATGTAACCCAAATCACAATTAACTATGACATAATATCAGTTCTACCATGGGCATCTGCGCTGTGCATTCCTGGGTACATGTTGATAGTGCCTACATATTTGCACTGTTACCTACTGTTAGTGTTACCCCTTCTTTGTTGTACAATGGATTACTTCCAGCCCTGCTTACTGTAGCTTTGTTTGCATGCATGTTCGCTTGGGGTTTCCTGGAACACTGCTTCCACCTGCAATGCAGAGTTACAGTGCGTCTGTGGACTCCTAGTGACATCTCCATAGCGTACGATACGTATGTCAAGTTTACACATGACAGAACGTCACTGTCTGTCCTGTTCGCATGTACGTTGCCTGTGACACATTGCACATGTCTTACCTGGCATTTACCCACGTGTGCAGTCATATATGCCAGTGCTATGAAACAGTAGCAGTACACCCACACATACACACCTTCAGTATGTTGTTCCCCATTGGCTCTATGTGTTGGTACTCACCATGGCAATCACACTACTAGGGTAGCATGTGCAAAGGTAACCTGTGAATCACCTCTATGGTCCAGTTGTGGTTTATGTGAGTCATGTGGCAATGTCACAGCTGCCACATGTATGCAGTCAACCATCACCCTTGGCCAGGAACGTACAACACATGTGTGGGATGCCACCACATAGCCAATCTGGGGACTGAGTACTCTGAACCCAGTAATGCCATACCCTGTCAGGTGGCATGTCATACTACAGTGACTACAATACCAGTCAGACATAGACACGCACTGACAACAAGCTAAACACACTGGGGCATATGTGGGGACTCAGAATATCATCCTGACTGAGCATCACACACCTCCGCAGATGGCACATAGGCATATGTTACATCGGAACAGAGCACATGCCACACATGGCACACACATCCCGTGTGCCACACACTCACAGCCTGTAGGGCTACACAACACACCTGCTACAGATGTGTCAGGTACCTGTCTTGGCCGCTGCAGTGGGGTCCCGCTCAACAGGCTGTACATGGTGAAGGTCACAGTGATATGCCTCAGGGGCACTATGGTCCACCACAAAACACATGCATACAGGTCAGTCAGAGGCATGGACACATATGACTCAGTCATTGACCATGCCACTATGGATGACCTGAGACATACCTCCCTGGACTACATGATAGGGAACATAGAAGGGATCTCTCAGCATGTGGCATGGGCCAGTATGAGCCTGATCTTGGTTGCCATCATACCCTCACCAGGTATGCTACCACTGTATGTAGGAAGGGTGTTGTATGTCTACATTCTGCTCAGTCTCCAATGTCATTCATAGGGTATCCGCTGGCTGTCAATGTGTGCTTACATGCTAGGGAAGCCACAATGATGTGCAAGGGGCAGCTTGCATGTGACACCCATGGCCCAATGTATATTGGCGAAGCTCCTTGATACACACATACTGCCTTATGCTGCAGGACACAGATTACATAGCCACCTCCGTGGGTATCACACAGGTTAGGACACTAACAGTGCTGCTACACAACACCAGCAGTGTACACCGCAAGATGCATGCACTGGACACTGTCCTCAGCATGGTGAACTGCAATGTCTGTGCAGTACCAGAGTCCTGATTCATGGCTCACAGGTGCAACCCATCACTGCCAGGTTATGCCTCATACCATGCCTGTCGACCCTACACATGTAACACACATGGACAGGGGGGGTGGTATCCCAAGGCAACACAGATACACACACCTCCAGGTTATTGGCACAGCACAAAGCATCAGGGCCTATTCATGTGCAGCTAACAGTGTGTCGGACTGCTGTCTGGTTCATAGCCTGGCACACACAACCCTCCCATACACAGGAAAACCACCTATCCTCCATAACAACACTGGCAATATGACAGTCTCAAGAACTGTCTTTATATGGCTGGACTGCATCCAGCCAAACATTGTGCGTGAGCATTACTGTAGCTACAACACACTAGTTGAAGGGTTCCCAGCATGTGGTCACTGAATTGCAGTGGAATGACATGTTACCACTCCCACAACAGGTGGGAACATGCAGCACCTGTACATCGACTACATGTAGACTATATGGCCCAGACCAGATGTGTATCCCCTGCTGTAGGTATTTTACCATATACACCCACACTGTATAGACACATACCGCATGCGGCCCCTGCACAGTAAGACACAGTCATATTGTTATGCATTGCAAATACCATTTATCCACTCGAGGCATGTGTCAGACATGGTAACTACTGCAGGTCACAGGTATTTATGTGTATGTGTCACACACATACATACATCATGTGTGCAATTTCTTTTGGGGACTAAACCCAAAAATAACCAAAAAGTCAGGGGACAAAAAAGGGGGACCCCCCCGAAACTGACAGCAAAATTTAAAACACTGGGGCATAAGGGGGACCCCCCCCAGAAAAAGGGCATCCCCTCCCCCCCCGGGAAAAAGGGGAAAAAAATCACACCCCCACCCCCCCCCCCCCCCCCCCCCCCCCCCCCACCCCCCCCCCCCCCCCCCCCCTCCCCCCCCCCCCCCCCCCCCCCCCCGCCCCCGGGGGGGGGGGGGGGGGGGGGGGGGGGGGGGGGGGGGGGGGGGGGGGGGGGGGGGGGGGGGTCACAACATTTTAAACCAAACGAGGCATGCCCACATGGAACAATCGGTACAGGTTTTATGGTAGGTAACCCTCTCGTATGCCCAAAAGCGGGTTTACAATGAAATGCGGGGTTATCCCAACAAAAAGAACACACAAGGTTTTTGGACACAACCACGGGCCATTTGGGCCAACCCCTTTCGGGTTCTATGGAAAAAACCCCCATCAGGCCATTTTCCCTACGGCCAATACCCCCGTTTTTGGTGGGGTGTTGTTACTTTCTGTGTTTAAATTTAAATTCCCGCATTGGGGTTATGAAGAAAAGGGATCTTTTCCCCAGGGGAAACACCCTTATCACACAAGCTTTGGGCCCAGGATTTACCCCTCCTTTAACCCAATTAACACTAAGAACCAAAAGTGAAGGAAAATATTTGTTACTGGTCCTTTTCCCTGGCGTCAAGGGTCTGCATCACAGGTTTTAAAATTTTTAATGTCACAATCCCCTTGTTCCCAAAAACCGTTTAAACAATTGGGGCCACAAAACCCCATAAACACCCAACATTGACTTTTGGGTTTCCCCCCCCCTCCAAACGAACACTTAATACCCGGGGAAAGACATTGAACTTTTTTTCTTTTGCTGTATTAGGGGTGCTAAAAACCATTTTTGGGGTTCATTGGGGTTTTATTGCAAAGACATTTTTTCATAAAAATTGAACACACACCCCACTCCAAACAACCACCATTTTTGCAGGTTTTCAAACCCCCAACTTTTAGACACTTGAGAACCATTAAGATTCAAATATTTTCCCTGCTGTACAGGGTCTACTCATCGTTTTAGGGGAATTCATCCTGGTGTTTCCGGTTGAAAAAGGGCATTTTTCAAAGACCCACACAACCCCCCCAAAAACACACGGGGCATTTCAAAACCCCCAAAATTTGTTTGACATTAAGACTTAGGGGCCCTATTAAATTACGGGGATTTCCCTTGGTTTTATAGGGTGCTGACATCCTTTTTAAAAGGGGTTGTGCACCCTGTGTGTTTATTCCCAAAAAGGGGTTTTTTCTAAAACACACACACCCCCCCCCAAAACCCCAAACCCATTTGCAGGATTCAAACCCTACCTAACTATGTTATGACACTGAAGACATTAGGGGGCCCTATTCATTACTGGGAGGTTTCCCCTCCTTTTGGGGCTGTACTTTTAAAGGGTGTGCATCTTGTGTTTTTGGGGGGGAATTTCCAAAGATGCACCAAAAACTCCCCCAAAACTTCCAAAAACCCCCAAACATTTGGAATTTGCGGGACAAACCCCTACCTAATATTTATAATTGAATCTTATTTCTTAGGGGAGGTTTCCTTCTCCCTGTCAAGGGTTGCATATATGTTTAGAAAGGGAATTGCACCGTATGTTTTCCAGTTGCCAAAAGGGGACCTTCACACAACCCCCACCCAAAAAATCCAAAACCCACTTTTCAGGACACACATTTTTCCTTTAAAAGGGGCGATTCGGGGTTTTTTAAAAAATTCCTTTTTCTCATCAGGGATTTTTTTGGGGGAAACCCCTTTATCCCCAAATTTCCAAAACTACTTTTGTGGGGTTTGCTTTTGCAAAACCCCCGCAGGGGGAATACAATTGCACCGGGGGTTTTATTCAAAGGGACCCCCTGTTCCAAAACCAAAATAAAACCACCAAACCCCACCAAACCCCAAATTTCCTGGGGAACCATTCACCCCCAAAACCCCCATTTTTCTGCCCCAAAAAGTTTTTAAAAGGGGTCTACACTTTTTAAGAGGGGGACTTCAAAACCCAGGGGGGAAAACTTTTTATGGCCACTCACATATCCTTTCCCCCAAAAATTTTAACCATTTTGGGCCTTAAACCACCCACAAACCCAACCCCCCAAACAAGCCCTGCAGTTACACCAAATGACCCCAACAGCAAGTGGTAAACATTCAGGCTTACCCACAAGGGGGAACATTGTGCATTTCGCGGCACCACACACATAATCATCACAACACAGTGTTGACAGTGGAATTGTCCAGAGAATGCAGATAGGGCTCCCCTCAGTCTGTTATTGACGGCCACTTACTGTTAGAGATCCTCAGCAACCCTCTTCCAGCACACACCGACAACATGGCTGTGGCTTAGCACATTCAAACCCTGGGATCTCCACTGTGCCCCTGCTTGACAGAGGCACAGCTCACTAGCCTCACACGTTGCCTTATGTGACCTACTTTACAGTGGCATGGTAGCCTACTGTACCGGGGATGCAGATGCCAAGCACACTCTGGCTGAGCTGTCATTCCCTAGGGCAACAAGCCTAGTATTGACCTCTACACCCATATGTTCAATTGTCAGATGCACAATATTTGTTGTGCTGTTCTACTGTTTGCAGGTCTTTATTGCCATAGCATTCCCTGTTCCTATGACCAACTTGTGTATCTGTGGAAGATGTTTGCATATGACGGCAATCCACTATATCACTTATGTCTCTGTAGTCATTTACTGTGTGTACTGGGCAGATTGCTGTGTTGTGGTTGGTTCCTGGAATGACACGTACAAATACCAGATATGTGTGGCCAACTGCTAAACGGAGATATGGCCTAAGTGTGTGAGCATGCCCAGTTCAGCCTTTCCATGGCATGTTGTCTGACATATGCCTCATTTATCAAAGTGTGCGAGCATGCCCAATGTGAGCTTTCCATATGTTGCACTCTGAAGTCCACCACATATTTGGGTGTGTGTGAACTTCAACAATATCTCACGTTTATGGTTGTGTGTTGAGTGTCATGTTGTGTACTAACTGGCCAACTGCTTCGAGTCTGCCACAACAGGGATTATACTGTGCCTGCAGGGATTGCATGGGATACTTTGCAGACAGTTGTCAACGTACTTTCATAATGACCTTACACTGTAGTACCGTATAGTGTACTGGTTCAGTACTTTCACTGTGGTGGACAGTATCCTGGGCTTTAGTCCTATCACTGCTTGACATCTTCATAGTGAGCACAACAGACTGTGTAGGGGCCAGTTGTGCACATATGACCATGTTGCATTATGTTCAGATATGGACTACCTACACCAGGCTCGTCCAACATTGGTAGTGTATTCCACAACATGGGTGGACATTGGCAAACACTAGCGATGTTCCCTAGGCCATTTCTGATGCTAGTCACAGGGTGTGTTTGTCCTTCGACACACATTGTAACTGGAGTTTGCCATGACATATGTCATGGCTAGTATACTGTGCCTCCGTCTACCTCTGACATAACAGTGATACCCAGGGTTAGCCTACCATCTCCCATCCACTCATCAGGATTCCTCTTGAGGGGTGTCGATAGGTGACTCTCTGGCTGACCTGCACCGGGAGTTTACTGAAGAGTGGGGGTGCCTTCTGTGTTATGGATCATTCTGTACAGCTTGTCCTATGCATGTCAGTGCTGGGGTTCAGGTCTCTCATGTGCATAGCTCACTGCCATTCAGATTGTACAAGGTGCAGTATGTTCATTGATTCCAGGTTGGACATGGCTTCATACATCAGGCACAGCTTGCCTGTAGCTGGGCAGTATGGCAGTGTGTGGGGCTGCAGTTTGTTTACTCAGGCAACACATGACATCTGTTCATGCTCTTTGCTACTCCTGGTGGGGTACTGTTGTGGACTTTACAGTTGATGGAGGTGTCTGCTGAGGTATATCCCACAGGGGCTATTGTAGTCAATTGTGACGCTGATGAAGGATGACTGCAGAGCCACAGTGACCTCCCCTTATCTACATCTGACAACCTTCATGATTGGGTGAGTATATAGTATGTTTCTGCGAACACTACAGCCACATGTTTGTCCAGTGCAGGATATCTATCACCTTTTGTCCCCAGGTCTCTCATTACATGTTAGGTACGTAATGGGTTAACACCTGTGTGGTAATTTGTGGGCACTTACTGTATATCCACGGTGGTTATCTATACACATTTCTGCAATTAGCTTGCTGACATGGCTATGGCTCCAGTTGTCTGTTTGTAGGTGGCCTTTTGTGGGCTGCTTGTTTCAGCTGGGGGTCAGATATGGTGGGCTGTTTGTACTCCTCTGCATACATGTTCAGTCACAGTCCTTCCATGTTGGCCTATACCTATGGGACATATATACAGAATGGGGGGGGGCAGGACCAGGCCTTGCTGGATGCCACTCATATCTGCTTTGTAGTCTGACATGGATGCAGCATGTCTGACCATGTCAGTTCTGTCCTTGGTCTGGTTTGCAACCCCTCTACTGACATAGGGGTATATATTTAAGCTGGTGAACATATCCATACTGAACTCTTAGGGTATTGTCTAGAAGCATATGCACGGTCCAGCTACGCTGTGTGGACCACATTGCCCTCATCAATGACCTTAATGACTGCTTCAAATGGGTCAAACATGTTTAGGGGCAGGATCTGCAGTTACGACAGCCACACTGTGTAGGGTCCAGTATCAGTAGGTCCACAATAGCTTTATGTCTGCAGTACATACTGATCCTTTCCATAGCTGTGCAGACCAAGCTTGTCAGGATCCTGGGGTGGTAGTTTGCAGTATCCATTCAGGCAACACCTTTGTTGTGAAGGACCACTGTTGTTGTACACTGCTCTTTGGGTACATATCCTGTGGTAAGGCTGACAGTGGGCAGTAGTGTGATTTGGCATTCCATTATTCTTGGAGTCCATGTTGGCCTCAGCCCAGGACACCATCACATACCTTTGCTGCTGTGTGTTTTGCTTTGCAGATGATGGCTGTTACCTCAGCATCTGCAATGTCAGGGGACCAGCAGTCTGCTGGGATAGATATTTTGCATTCGGGGGGGGGGGTTGCACTGCACCTGTCAGGTTGTATGTTAGCAATATGTGTGTGTGTTTGGTATGTTGTTTGTAATATCTGTGTGATTCAGAGCATATCTGTGGATACCCAACATGGTTCCTACCATCAGTTAAGTAAGCCTTGTGATTATCCTTAGTGTCCTGTACAATTTTTATCTTCATAGGTTCATGGGTTCATACTAGGCTATCCACCCTGGGGCATTAGTAAGCCTAGCCAGAGTGTGTGTGTCTTTCACCGCCCCTTGCTATGTGACTATTATGGCCATTTATGAATTTCTTTACTGTGCCTCTGTCTGGTCGTGACACAGTGAAGACCCCCAGTATACATGTACGATCATCCATCCACTTGGCAATATTCCTGTTGAGGGGTGTCAGTGAGGGGCTCTGCCTAACATGGATTGGGATCCTGTTTCTGGGTGTGGGGAGCCTCTGGGTTATGTATCTGTCCCTCCAGCACATCCTATTTCATTATGTGTTGAGGCTGACATCTGTCACTCTCAACAGCTCCAATGGCTTTGATTTCCTGTGGTGGAGCATGTCCATTACTCCTGTGTTGGACATGGCCTTGTACAACAGACATACATTGCCTCTGTGTAGGCAGTCTGTGACTGCATTCAGCTGGGGTGTCTACAGCCAGGCAGCATATGACATATATTTCACACCCTTTATCCTCTTGGTGGGGTAACTATGAGGTCTTCGAACCGCTGCAGGTGTCACGTCACGGTACATCCCATATGAGTCATTGTACTAGATTATGGGTCTGATAAGGAACAGTACAGCGGCACAGTGACCTCTGTTGATGTAGATGTGAATCCTTTCATGATACGGTGTCCAATATCGACAATCTTCCTAGCCACATTGGCATTGTGAGTGTCACATGACAGATTACTGTCGACTTGTGTCCCTAGGTCCCTGATTACTCCTTGCATACATAATGGTTTGCCACCTATGTGGTAATTTGTGTGTACCTTGTCTGGTATTTGGTGGGACATTCATACTGTCCAGTGTCTTCAGGATGTCTGGGTGGAGTTCTTGTGTGTGAGAGTGTGGTCTGTCGCATGCTACAGACTGTACAGCAGTTTTGACTACACTTAGGTGCACATGGGTGGTCTCCGCTGCTTTGTGCATTGTCAGTTACCTGGCTGTATGGGTGTCTGTGCTGCATATGGATACTCCCCCTCCTTTGATGTTTTGGTCCAGGTGTTGGGGCCATAACGCATGAGATGTGGTATAACCTGGTAGTGCTGGTGTGCTATCACTAGGCTTGCAGCAGGCTTCTGTCACTGCACAGACATCGATGTTCTCCATACTGGGAAGTGCCTCAGGGGCATGCATATTGCATTTTACACATCTGGCATTGGTCAGCATTACCTTTATGTTTCTTACCACTTATGTTTTCTAGGGTGGTGGGTAGTCTTTTTGGCCTTGCCTACATACAGCTCTATGGAAGTGGCAATGGCCTTATCCAGTATCCAGACACACAGGGGTAACAGGTGAAAGCCATCCCTGGAACAGCAGCATGGCTTGTCATGCTTGACATCTCAAGCAGACAGACATTAGACCCTCTTGGACTGACAGCTGTAACTGTGCCAGCTGTTAAACATGATCATTCTGTGTTTGTACTGTGGCATCATTCTTAGTGAGGGTTGGATGCTGCACACGGCCAGTGTCATACCGGCCTTGGGTACATACTCAGAGAGCTCATCCATGTCTCTTTTCATGTAGACTAGGGAGGTATATCTCAGGTCATTCACACCAACATGGACATTGAGTGCATCATATTTCTGCTTGCTTTGGGGTGACCTGCGTACTTGTGTTATGTGGCATATTGTGGCAGCCTACAGGCAGCTTGCTGTACCCTTTCCCTTGTTTAGTCTGGTGAGTGGGACAGCAGTGTGTCTGCCTATAGAGACACCTATTACAACTGTATCAGGCATGTTGTTTCTCCTTCTGGCCTGTGACTGTTTGGCACACCAGCTTTGTGTACTATGTGTTGCATGTGCTATGTTTGGAGGTTGTGGTTGCTTGTGATCTGCTTTGGAGGCTTCTGTTGGTGTGGTGTGTTTGTAATTAGGGCCTCCGGGAATGTTTTTCTGTGTTTATGTGTTTGGTTTACAGTTGTGGTAGGTCCATGTGGGACTGGGTTTGTGGTGTATGTGGTTACCTTCTCCTCCTGACTAGTTTTGACAGTACTGAGTTGGGGGAGCTCAGCCTCCGGTTTGGATACATGGTTGCATCTATCACATATATTTGTATTTATTGGGGGGAGTTGTGGTTGTCTGTGTACTTGGGACAGGTGTCACATTGCCTCTGGATTCACAGATTCTACTTGTTGTGGCTGGCCTTAGTGGATTGTATGTGTGGACATATGTTATTGCCATACTACTGATCAGTGATTACTTCCCTTTTTAAGTTTGCTCTATCATGTGGTAGTTTCCTCATTCTCTTGCATGGTTTGGTAATGGCTGGAGTCCAGCATGCCAGATGCCTGCATGTATGGCATTGTGTCTTGTTGTTATTTGTGATTGCATACTCCAAGCATTCCTGGCTGTGTTCATGGAATGCCTGTATAACATGTTCTGCTGTGTGTCCCATATTCTGCACTTGCACAGGGCCTTTCGTGGATTCCACATCGGTTTGGAGGGGTGCAACCTATGCTTTACACATGTTTTTCACTGTGGTATTCTGGCCAGGGACTGGGGTCGGGATGTGTATATCCAGTGTGATTACTCTATGGTCTGGTCTTACCAGTGAAGGATACACTTCTCATCTTGCCATCCAGTACACATGTTGCTGATTATCACATCCAGTATGCTTACCCCTCTTGTGGGAGTGGTACGTTGTTCCTGGGCATTTTGGTTTATGGATTCTGGGAACTTTTCTCCGACTGTGTTGGTGCTAGTATAATGCTCCCAGTGTATGTCTGGGTATTTTTAGACAAGCAATATAATGTGGTTTGGGGGGCTTGATATATTCATGTATTCCAACATAGGCCAGGTGCAGTTCCTGGTATTAGGACAGTAGTCTGCAGCAGGCTATATACTGGGAGGCGGTTTTAGCCATTGGTATTTGACCATGGCTAATCCATGCTGCTTCTTGTTGTGGTACCAACATGGGGGTGTGGTTATCCTTGACATTTATTGCTAGTCACCCTCCTTTTGTAGCTTGTTCCATGTTTTGCGGCTGTACAGCACAGTATGAGGTGTGACCTGGTAGTGTTAGGGTGCTGATGTGAGCCTTGACCCAGTTCTCTATTACAGGACGGATATCTACATTCTCCATACTGTGTGTGTTTACACTGCACACATCTTGCTGTTTAGACTTCTGGCATTGGGTAGCATTACATCTAGGTTCCAATCCCTTGTGGTACCTATGAAGGTGGGTTTGTGTTTTGAGACTTACCTATTCAGGGCATGCTGTGCGTACTGACTGCCTTTGCCAGTATCCATGGGGCATGGACTGATAGGTGCATGCCACCCCTAGCAGGTGGTGTATCATGTCATGCTCTGCATGTCTTCCTGCCTGAAACACATTGGATCCCCTTTGACTAACTGCATTACTTCAGCCAGTTATTGCACTTGATCATCCCATCATCATTTTGTGGCTTCATGCTTGGTGAGGGTGGTTGTTAGTCAGGGTGCTCAGGTGTGCATATAGTACATGGTGTTACATTACTTAACACATGGCATTCATGCCTCAGGTGGTGCTGCAGGGCTGCCTCTGTCTGATGCGCATATTACACTCCCTGTACATGTTTGTGAGCACATCATGTCATTTTGGGCATCCATGTTATTATTTGAGTGAGTCAGAGGGGGTATCATTCCCAGGGTTCCTACTGAGCCAGTGTATGTGCTATGCGTTGCCTCTTTGCCAAGGCCAGGGCATACTGGGCATGCCTCCTTCTGCCTACTGGGGCAGGCTCAGGTTGTTCCTCCTCAGAGTCACGCTCTGCCTGTGATGGCCTTGGCAATGGTGGGGGCTGTTTGGCCCAGCCCTATGCTGGTCCTGCTGCAGCTGTTTTCGCAAGATCATATTATGTAGCATAGCACATACCATGACAATTTGGGTACATGTAGTTGGTGTGTACTGCAAGGCTCCACCAGATGTGTCCAGACACCGGAACCATGACTTGAGCAGCCCAAACACATGCTCTATTACATTACGTGTTTGTGCATGTGCCTCATTATGGCGTTCCTGTTCAGGTGTGTGTGCGTTTCTGATGGGTGTCATCAGCCACGGCTCCAGTGCATAACCTGCATCCCCCACTAGGTGTCCGTATGGGATGTCCTCATTGGCAAATGTCTGGTACAACTGCGTCAAATGCCAGATGTGGGAATCATGGTAACTCCCATGGCAGCCAGCACACACATTCATTATTATGCCCTGGGCATCACACACGACCTGGCAGTTGATGGAGGGGAAGCCCTTGCGGTTAATGTAGGCCCTACCCCGCTGACTGGCTGGTGCTTTGATGCGTATGTGCATGCAGTCTATTGCACCCACTACCTCAGGGTATTCCGCTATTTGCTGGAAGAGACGCATATTGCTGGCCAATACCTCACGGGCATTGGGGAAATATACATGATCACCGACATGTGCTGACATGGCATCCAGGAACTGGTGCAGTACCCTGGAGGCTGATGCCTATGATATCCCCATCATATCACCAGTTGGTCTCTGGAAGGTACCTGTTGCTAGTATTCTTAGGCCAACACATACCTTGGTTTCCACTGGGATGGGTTCCCCTCTGTTGGTTCTGTGTGTGAGGCGTGGCCTGCACAGCTCAACTATTTGCTGCAGGAGCTATCTGTCCACTCTATAGCGCTCTACTATCTCCAGCTCATGTAACCCGTGGTAGGTGACCCTGGGCCTGTGCACTCTTCTCCGTCTCCTCACTGTGGGTTGTCTGGCACCATCTGCATTGTCACCACCCTCAGCAAGTCACCTATGTCTTATTATGACAGCTGTGGCAGCCCCTAACATTTCTGCTCTAAGTGAAGCTTTTTCAGTTTTCACTTCTATTAGCTTACTCCTGTCTTGCAGTGTCTCTTGAAAGAAACATCCTGCACTGCTCTTTGCAGAGTTTTAAGTGCTGGGCTGGGCTACTATTCTGCCTGTGTAATTGCCTGCTTCTAATTGTTTTCACCTGCTAGCTCCAGCAGTATTCCCTGCTAGCTTCCTACTAATTCTGTTGCTTCCTTTTTCCTTTCCGTTTCCTCAGGGGGGAGCAACATGCATACCAGCAGAAACACGCTCACAGTGGCTTACATGCGCGCACACATGCTTACACGGTTCAGAATCTGCTTATTCGGGTTAAAACACATGCACACCAGCGCAAACAGTCTTACAAGTCTTTCAACAGGCTCCTACATGCTCAGTCTGCCCTACACGCGCACACACAGCACAAACAGTGTTAAACATCTACCAACACGCTCCCACATGCTCAGTCTGCCTTACACACGCGCACACTGCCCTACTCGCGCTTCATGGCGTGCACACATGAGCATGCGCCCAGCAAGAAACTTTAGTGTAAGTAACAGTGTTCACCTTCCATTTCTTGACTTTCCCAGACTTATCTTGTGGCACTCCTCTTTCCCTGATCTGTGTCTGTCATCTGTCATGTTACACTGACCTCCAATGAACTGCATTTCTTTCTACCATTCCCCCCTGTGATGTCACCTATCTCCTACTCTATTCCTCCCCCTTATGTATCTCTTACACTACTCAGACTGTATTCATTTGCTATGTGACTGTGAGATTCAGTATCCTAACCCTCATTTACATGAGATTGCCTACTAATGCTTAGTTACATGTCTTAGACTCAGCTTCCCCCCTTAGCAACCACTACACGGTGGCCATGTTGTTTTTGGTCTGCTGGTCCCTGCATTGTCATTCCATGTATTGCATAAAACCCACATTTGTGGGTTTATAACCTTCATTTTTATGTTTTATACAGTGCAGCCTGTTTGCGCGGGGCTGCGCTGGGTTTAAACATCGGCGATCGCCGAAAAAAAAAATTATATCTTTAGTATTTTTGCATCAGGTTACCTTGCCAATGGCCACATATTTGGCCATTGGCATGCTGCCTGACACATGTGCACCCTTTATTTGGAGCTGACATGGCTCCGTTGTGAAATTTGTAGAAACGTACTCAGTTGTCAACTGAGTACATTTCTGCAGCTAAAACGTCTCTTACACGGTCTGGTTTCTGCTTCGTGGATCGCTAATATACCTCATTTCCATACCTTTCGGCTGCAAGTGAGGTATTTAGCATGCCCACGCCCAGTCCGTGTAAGAGGCGTTTTAGCTGGTCTCTTACACGGAGTTTTGGGCTGTTCCTGGATTGCGAGGCTTGCATGGAGTGTTACACGTCTCTTATACTCCGTGCAAGCCTTCTTGAATCCTGCCCAGTATTTTAAAAAGAGTGGAGCCACCTAAATCCTGCAAAAAAACTGTGGTGGCTGTAATACCTAAATACGGTAAAGACCCATCTGATCCAGCTTCACATAGGCCCATATGAAATGTTTAAACTATGATTAGAAAGTGATTATATCTGTAATGACTAAAAACATGGCAAAGATGATGCCATAATTGATAGATATGGATTGTATCAAATGATTGTTCGACAAAAAGGGGTTTCAACAAAGTTCTACGAAGAGGTATTCGATAAAAAGTAAGTTCGACAATGTGATGTGGACCCTTTTTCTTGCACATCCCACAGATATATATGGAGATAAAATGGTGATGATCAAATTGACCCTTGTTTTGTGTCCAGTCTGGATCTACCCTACAATGGACTGGCATCCTATGAAGGACTGGTTTGCTACCATACTTATTTGCCAAGCTTGGCTCCAACTCCTCAAAATCCTGAATCAGATAAGATAGGGACTGAAATGGATGAATGACTCAGCACAAACACAGCTGACAGAACACTCAGGCCAATGTCTTCAAGGTAGTTTGCTGCTTGGAACATATGTATGACTGAAACTGACCTGTGTCAGAACACATGATCGATAGAATTCAGTATTATGATGAGAATTAATACAGATTGTTATGAATAACTTCATGTAGAAAAATCTTACAGATCTGGATATGCTTTTTCTTTACTGAATTGAAGTGCTGTGAGGAATGTCTGGTATTTATCTGGAACAACATTATTTGTGCTAGCCTGAACCTTCTGATGGAAATGTCCTGTGTCTGCTTTGTTCCCTATGGATATGTAATGTTTCTCTCTCTTGCAAAGTAGTAGAGCAGTTATTGTTTCAGAAAGCTATCACTTAAGAGCAAAAATATATATTTGAGGTGCATAACTAGGTACGTTAGCCACATTCCATGAAAAAGCAAGAAAAAAATGTTTCACGTTAATTAGTACTTTGTATAAGTGCTACAGTTTCTGAATACCACAAAGGTAAAATAAATGTTTAGATCAGAAGGGCAGATACCTCAGGGTAAAAAAAAATGCATTTCCTTTAGAAAAAGAATGCTAGAGAAAAATAGTAGGTTTACTACAGAAGGTGCATTATTATATATTTTGAGCCTAAAATTGCAGGATATGATTTTTTAATAGATGAGGGCTAATCATTACAAACCAGAAAAAAAGGAAATGGCTTGGAATAGGAACTTTCTGTAAACAGCTAGATATTGCATTGCATTTGTGGGAAGTACCATTGAGTTTCGACATGCATAGGGATAGGTAGGTGGCATATAATCAAAGAAGAAATTACATTAGGGGATAAAATCATGCATGCTAGTGGTTAGATATTATTTTTAATTGTTTTCAGGTTGTAGAACTCTGTTTCCCAATGATGTAAAATATAAGCACATGAAAATGTATAGCAAAGATGGACAAAGGGATTCTCAAGTATAAAACATGAAACTAACAAAGGGATCTTGAAGTGGACAGTGGTAGATGCAAATGGACTGCTACTGAAGCATTTAAGTATGTCAGAGATAAAAAATGCTACAGAATATGACTAGTTAATGAAACAGTTTAGGTAAAGGGGTTGGCGTAGGTGCTTTTTCTCCTGGACATCTGTTGTGCAGCAGTCTGTAATGAAATGTAAGAATATCTTATGCTATATCCAGCAGTACTGTTTATGTATATTATCTGTTTGTTGGTTTCTGCCATGTTGTTTGAATTGCCATGATGCGCATCAAGAGAACACCTAGTACTAAAGACCCAGCCTAAGACTCATAGGTTTTTCCTGCTGGTTGCAATATCTTGAATGGTTTGAGCTGCACATCTGATCCATTTTTTGTTATGTTTTTATTAAAATGCCATTACAGATGCAATTTCTTTGTTCATCCATTGCACTTGTTTCTTCATTGTCTAGTTTATGCCAGCGCTGCTTGACAATGGCCTAGTAGGGCAGGGATTTAATATGCCGTCTCTGCTTAGCCCTGAATGACAAGCTTGCAAGCGAGGCTTTTGGTTAGCTGTTCCTGGGAGCAATCAGAATATTTATTAATTATTCCCTTTGCTCCTTTATATTTATTTATTTTACTTTGTTAACATATTAAGCCAACTAGTCCAAGAGCTCTATTCAGCCATGACCTGGACCAGAAGACAGAATGCAATCAGAATTTCCAAATAAAATACAAATGCAATGAGCAGAAGGCAGGTACAACACAAGCAGGACATTCAAGTAATATACAAAACAAGGAATTCAAAGGTCAGGCAGTACTACATTCAGCCAAAATGTTACATTCTTAGTACCACTTTGACAGGAATAATAAGAATAGTAACACGACTGTAAAAACCTTTGGAATTATCTTTAATATTTTCATAGCAAGACAGTTATGTGCAGGGCTAATATTATATTGACTCATTTGTAAGTACAACTACATTTTCAAAAAAAATGATTTACCTGTGGGTTATCTCTTTACATCATATTGCAAATGACAAAAGACAATACTATATCAGCCCTGTAGGATGCAATATCTGAAGACCGTGTTTAATAGATTAAGATATTAATTTGGCTGGCAATGTGTACAGATGGTTTACCAATGTGCATTTGTTCCCATCATCAATAATCAAATATATACATATTTACATTTATATAACTCTAAATGATTGCTTTAGTTCATTTTTAATAACTGCAGTCAGGTATAAAGAGAGATTATTGACGTAAAAAACTTTTAAAATTAAGATTTGGCTCAATATGCAATTGACCTATATCTAATGCACTTGTATTTATTTGATCCCCAAGATATAACTTAAGATTTATTTCGTAAAGATGTTTGTTAAAGATATAAAGATTGTTAGTTCTGATGTAATTATGATGCGAGCCATACTGTTTCTCTGTTAGAATGTCATATTTTAGAATATATATCAAGAGGTGCTCATATATAATCTTCTCTAGAGTTTTTGCCACTGGACACGGGCTAATTATTGGGTGAAATTTAGCATGTTCAAAGTATTACAATCTTTTTAAAGCTGTACTGTACTGAGTGTGAGATCATAAATGAAAGTTATTGCTTACAGTGTATATGATATCCAAGGTTTAGTATATTAACACTGAGGAAATGGAATTCAGATTTATAAATATAGTCAAACTAACTTAGAAGGTCTGGTAATTTAGACCGGTTCATATTTTGGAAACATAATTTTGGATGTTGAAGATATTTATGTAGTGGAATTTGTTTGTAGAGATGGGTGCATCATCAGCAAGTAATAGTTTGTTTGGATGTGGTGTACAGGTTGTATTACATTTTGTTTTGATTATTTGTTGTAAAAGTAATTTTCTTGTGACTACGTTTGAAAAGATTGTATCACTACTAATATGCCTGACAGATTTCAGAATTGTTTTTGTTGTCCAGTGTGACTTATTTGCATTTCTCTGACACAGTTTGTCTTAGGGACAGTGATGTTTTCATGATTATAATTATTATAATTATTATTGTTATTATTATTATTATTATTATTTCTTGTTTTAACTTGAGTCAGAACTCTTGCTCTCATTAGAATGATCTGCCAGACTTTCCATGTTTTATCTCTAGACCTAATTTGTTGTCTCAGTTCATTAGTAAGCCCTGAAGATAATGTTTTTATTTTTTTAAGTGCGTAGAACCTAGTCTTATAGTAATCATTCCATTGTAAAACCCAGATAATATCAAGGATAATACATGCATAATACATAATAATACATGCGTATAGTAAGCTCCAGTCCAGAAGCTTGGGAAATAGATTGTTGACTCTTCTTGAGTCTAAAATTGTTCTAGCAAGTATAGTTTGAGGTGGTCATTTACGAGCTTTTTGACTCCATGTACAAATTATTAGATTGTAATCAGTGACTGAAATAGGGAGAATGTACACTGTCTGAATTTTTAAGGGATGTTAATATGACAGCTAAGGTTCAGGTGTGGTAGATGCTGGTGTTTAGTCTGACTCCTTCTGAAATTAGTTGGGGTAGGTTATAATGTTATTAGTCTTACAAGCTGGGATATGTGTTGTCCTTTCCAGTCCATATTATAATCATTCATAATTATGAGTTTGTGATTTTGTGATACTTCTAATATCTTATCAGGTGTTGTTTGAATAATATTAAGTGAGAAGTTTGAATAGTAAGAGAGGAGGGAGGTGGAATATATACCACTGCCATACATTTTCCTGACATTACCTTAAACAGTATTTTTAGTATTAACAACTTTGGTTTCCTATCTAGGGAAGCATTTCTTGTTTGCTATAAGTATGGAGGACAATCTTGCTTCATTATGTACTAATGCCAGAATACTAGCTTCTTGTCTGATGCCTGGCTTAATGTCAATAAAATGCATGAAGTAATGTTCTTCACATTATGATATCCTATGTCTTTCAGTCAGGATTTGGTTACCACAGTTATGTTAGTTTTATGTCACTGTCCATGATTCAAGCTGTGTGCATTCATTATTTAAGCTGCCTACACACCTACATCCGGCAGATAGAAGTCCTTATATTGCATATACATTAGATGTGCTCTTTGAAGTCTGAGATTTACCTGTCTCCTGCATTTATTAATAATATAATAGCCATAACCAATACAGTTCTAGGAGGGTCTACTGAGTGGATACTGTAGCTTTTTAGTAACATAATTTAACTATATGAAGAAAAGAAATCCAACTCCAAGTCAATGGGAGGGGTAAACACTGTGATTGAGACTATGAGAATAGGATATGAAGAGGAGGAGGATGGTTGCTATACAATGTAGCCTTTATATTTTGGATATTATATTAATGTAGTTGTTAGCAGTACAACAAAAAGTTGTATAGCCATGAACTTTGACATTACCTTCAGTGTGGTATGTTTCAGGCAGCATTAAGGTCTGGAGATTAAACTTATTAGGACTATGATGGAGAGAGGAAGACTAGTATAACTTGTTAGCATGTACTGATACAGAAAATATCATAAAAATAATTATAATTTTAAGTGGGAAGGACTATATATAGGTTTGGTCCAATGCACATCCAATAAAAAAATAATTAAAATGTGAAATCAATTAAATGATCACTTTTATGACAGCAAACATTGTTTTTCTTTTTCTCCATGGGAAAATACTCTGCGTACCCATCTCTTTTACCAAATAAAATTAATTTGGTAGTCACTACCCTTTAATGGTATCAAGAAATTCCCATTAGAGTTACCCTCCATTGAGTAATCAAAAATATGATTCAGACAAGCTCTCTTCATTCAAAAAGCCTGCTCCTCGAAAGATCCTACAGATCCCTTTGAGTAGATGAATTATTTTTCTAAACTACATTCAGTCACTTGTGCATTCATTCTTCTATAACCCACTTAATCTTGTTCAGGATCACAAGGGATTTGATCCAATTCGATCACTCAGTTAGAAGAGGTATAGGCAATATGAGATCAAACTGCTAGCATCCACCTCATATTAAATAAAGGAAAGGGAAGCCATAAGCATTTAATTTTGCTGTATTGACAACTCTGAAGCCTTTGTACTGGGTGATCTTATTTGACTTTTGAGGACTCTGTATGCAGAGTAACGGTGACAAAACCAAATATGGATTAACTAACTGGTTCAAGACTGAGAAAGAATTATGAAAATACTGTATATGTTAACACTACCGATTTAATTTATATGATGAATATGTTATGTGAAAAGCTGGATTAGATTAATTAGATGTCGGAATCAAAATTGCCAGGCAAAATAATAAAAAAACTCAGATATGCAAACAATAACACTGTGCTGAAATGAGTAAGAGTTGATGAGTGTGTTAATGAAGATGAAAGAAAGCACAAAAATTGATTTGCTGTTCAGTATTTGAAAAACTAAGATTATGTCATCTAGGTCTGTCAATTATTTGCAAATAGATGGGAAGGAAATGAAAGCGGTGGCATGTTCTGTTTTCCTGTGCTCAAGCATCTCTGTAGGTTGTTACTTAGTACATTAAATTAGGATGCTTGCTTCTTAGGAGGACATCTGTGATAAATTTGGATAAGGTACTAAAATATAAAGACATCACATTTGTCAGCAAAGGTCCATGTAGACAAAGCTATGTTTTTTGTTGTATTAACATATGGCTGTGAAAACTGGACAGTAGTTAATGCTGTATGCCAGAAAAATATCCTTTGGAACTATAGTTTTGGTAAAAAAAATGAGAATTCCATGGACTACAGCAAGATCTGTCAGTACTTAAAATGAACTCAGACTGTTTACTGCTTACTGAAAGGCTTGATAGTACAATAAAAATTCAGATACTCTAGCCACATAATGCGAAGGTAAGAGTCAATGGAGAAGGAAGAAATGGTGAGAATGACTGACGATATAAGAGGGTTGTAAAGGCTAAGGTGAATAGACCGTATCACTGAGGTAAAGAATATGAATTACAAGTTTTTAAAGAAGCACTGGTAGACAGACAGACCAGGTATGCTGAAGGTAATGGAGGTCACAAACAGTCAGACTCAATTAAATGACAAAACAACACCAATAACAAAAATAATAACAACAGTAAGTCAGGCCCTACTGACATGGGGCCGGATGGTAAAAAATATGCTGCAAACAGCTACTGCAAATGTTAGGGAATAATATAGTTCAACTGTTGTGAAGGAAAGCCATTCCTCCATGTGCATTTCTTTACTGTGACACTCCTCATTTTTAAGAGACTAACACACATATTTCAATAAAGCCTACCCTAAGTATACACAATATGTATTCAAGAACATTCTTATCACATTGTTTGTACTTTCTAGTCACTCAGAAAGATTACACTAAGTGTACATGTAGTCTACACTGTGTGGTAAAATGTACGAATCCCTGTTAATATTTAAAGCTGCAAGAAAATCAGTAGGAAAACTAAAATTAGGAGGAAGATGGTGTGAGTTATGCCTGTGTAGTCTGTTCACTCAGAGCGGTGTACAGACAGTGTGCACTTAGTGCAGGCATTAGTGAATCCCGGAGATAATCAATGTCATGCTGTAAGATGTACAAAGCAGCTATCTGCAAATTCAACTGGTCAGGCTACTCTCCGCATACCAAAAGATAAAAGAAACAAGGATTATTGTGGGAACATGCAAATGCAATGGAGAAGATAAATGATAAAAAAACAAATCGACATAAGAAAAATATGGTATAATGGTACTGCAAGAACAGTGGATGGATATTTCTTTAGCATGATGCTTGTTATGGAAGACATTGAAAAGAAGATAACATTTTCAAACTGTGATGTTCATAGTCCCACATACTGGCATGGCATACTTAGCTAAGCATGATAGTCCCACACACTGATGTGGCATACTTAGCTCAGGCTAATAGTCCTACAAACTGGCATGGCATATTTAGCTCAGGCAGATAGTCCCACACACTGGCATGGCATACTTATCTCAGGGTGATAGTCCCGCACACTGGCATGGCATACTTATCTCGGGCTGATAGTCCAACACACTGGCATGACATAGTTCTTATCTCAGGCTGATAGTCCCACACATTGGCATGACGTACTTAGATACGCCTGATATCTCCACACACTGGCATGGCATACTTAGCTCATGTTGATAGTCCCACACACTAGGGTGGCATACATAGCTCAGGCTGATAGTCCCACACACTGGAGTGGCATACTTAGCTCAGGCTATTAGTTCCACAAACTGGCATGGCATACTTAGCACAAACTGATAGTCCCACACACTGGCATGGCATACTTAGCTCAGGCTGATAGTCCAACACACTGGCATGGCATACTTATCTTGGGCTGATAGTCCAACACACTGGTATGGCATACTTATCTCAGGCTGATAGTCCCACATACTAGTATGGCATACTTAGCTCGGGCTAATACTCCCACACACTGGCATGGCATACTTAGCTCGGGCTGATTGTCCCACACACTGACATTCCACTCTTAGCTCGGGTTGATAGTCCCACACACTGGCATGGCATACTTAACTCAGGCTGGTAGTCCCACACAATGGCATGGCATACATATCTCAGGCCGATAGTCCCACACACCAGTATGGCATACTTAGCTTGGGCTGATTGCCCCACACATTGGCATGGCACACTTAGCTTGGGTTGATAATCCCACACACAGGCATAGCATACTTAGCTCAGGCTGATAGTCCCACACACTGGCATGGCAAACTTAGCCCAGGCTGATAGTCCCACACACTGGCATGGCATACTTAGCTTGGGCTGATAGTCCCACACCCTGGCAAGGCAGACGTAGCTCGGGTTGATAGTCCCACACACAGGCATGGTATACTTAACTCGGATGGATAGTCCCACACACACTGCCATGGCATTTCTAGCTTGGGCTGATAGTCTTACAAACTGGCATGGCATTCGTAGATCAGGCTGATAGTCCCACACACTGGTATGGCATACTTATCTAAGGCTGATAGTCCCACATACTAGTATGGCAAACTTAGCTCAGGCTAATACTCCCACACACTGGCATGGCATACTTAGCTCGGGCTGATTGACCCACACACTGACATTCCACTCTTAGCTCGGGTTGATAGTCCCACACACTGGCATGGCATACTTAACTCAGGCTGGTAGTCCCACACAATGGCATAGCATACTTAGCTTAGGCTGGTAGTCCCACACACTGGCATGGCATACTTAGCTTGAGATCATAGTCCCAGACCCTCTCATGGCATACTTAGCTCGGGCTGATAGTCTGACATACTGGCATAGCAAACTTAGCTCAGTCTGATAGCCCACACACTGGCATGGCAAACTTATCTCAGGCTGATAGTCCCAACACTCTGGCATGGCATACTTATCTGAGGCCGATAGTCCCACACACCAGTATGGCATACTTAGCTTGGGCTGATTGACCCACACATTGGCATGACACACTTAGCTTGGGTTGATAGTCCCACACACTGGCATAGCATACTTAGCTCAGGCTGATAGTCCCACACACTGGCATGGCAAACTTAGTACAGGCTGATAGTCCCATACACTGTCATGGTAAACTTAGCCCAGGCTGGTAGTCCCACACACTGGCATTGCATTGTTAGCTTAGGCTGCTAGTCCCACACATGGCATGGCATACTTAGCTAAGGCTGATAGTCCCACACACTGGCATGGCATACTTAGCTTGGGCTGATAGTCCCACACCCTGGCAAGGCATACGTAGCTCGGGTTGATAGTCCCACACACTGGCATGGTATACTTAACTTGGACGGATAGTCTCACACACTGCCATGGTATTTCTAGCTTGGGCTGATAGTCTCACAAACTGGCATGGCATTCGTAGCTCAGGCTGATAGTCCCACACACTGGCATGATATACTTAACTCAGGCTGGTAGTCCCACACACTGGTATGGCATACGTAGCTTGGGCTGATAGTGCTACACACTGGTGTGGCATACTTGGCTCGGGCTAATAATCCCACACACTGACATAGCATTCTTAGCTTAGGCTGATAGTCCCACACACTGACATGGCATACTTATCTCGGGCTGATAGTCCTACACACTGGCATAGCATACTTAGCTTGGGCTGATAGTCCCACACACTGGCAAGGCATACATAGCTCGGGCTGATAGTCCCACACCCTGGCATGGCATACTTAGCTCGGGCTGATACTCCTACATAATGGCATGGCATACTTAGCTTGGGCTGATAGTCCTACACACTGGTGTGGCATACTTAGCTCAGGCTGGTAGTCCCACACACTGGTATGGCATACTTATCTAAGGCTGATAGTCCCACATACTAGTATGGCAAACTTAGCTCAGGCTAATACTCCCACACACTGGCATGGCATACTTAGCTCGGGCTGATTGACCCACACACTGACATTCCACTCTTAGCTCGGGTTGATAGTCCCACACACTGGCATGGCATATTTAACTCAGGCTGGTAGTCCCACACAATGGCAGAGCATACTTAGCTTAGGCTGGTAGTCCCACACACTGGCATGGCATACTTAGCTTGGGATCATAGTCCCAGACCCTCTCATGGCATACTTAGCTCGGGCTGATAGTCTGACATACTGGCATAGCAAACTTAGCTCAGTCTGATAGCCCACACACTGGCATGGCAAACTTATCTCAGGCTGATAGTCCCAACACGCTGGCATGGCATACTTATCTGAGGCCGATAGTCCCACACACCAGTATGGCATACTTAGCTTGGGCTGATTGACCCACACATTGGCATGACACACTTAGCTTGGGTTGATAGTCCCACACACTGGCATAGCATACTTAGCTCAGGCTGATAGTCCCACACACTGGCATGGCATACTTAGCTCGGGCTGATACTCCTACATAATGGCATGGCATACTTAGCTTGGGCTGATAGTCCTACACACTGGTGTGGCATACCTGGCTCGGGCTAATAATCCCACACACTGGCATAGCATTCTTAGCTTAGGCTGATAGTCCCACACACTGACTTGGCATACTTATCTCGAGCTGATAGTCCCACACACTGGCATGGCATACTTAGCTCAGGCTGGTAGTCCCCCACACTGGCATGGCATACTTAGCTCAGGCTGGTAGTCCCACACACTGGTATGGCATACTTATCTAAGGCTGATAGTCCCACATACTAGTATGGCAAACTTAGCTCAGGCTAATACTCCCACACACTGGCATGGCATACTTAGCTCGGGCTGATTGACCCACACACTGACATTCCACTCTTAGCTCGGGTTGATAGTCCCACACACTGGCATGGCATACTTAACTCAGGCTGGTAGTCCCACACAATGGCATAGCATACTTAGCTTAGGCTGGTAGTCCCACACACTGGCATGGCATACTTAGCTTGGGATCATAGTCCCAGACCCTCTCATGGCATACTTAGCTCGGGCTGATAGTCTGACATACTGGCATAGCAAACTTAGCTCAGTCTGATAGCCCACACACTGGCATGGCAAACTTATCTCAGGCTGATAGTCCCAACACGCTGGCATGGCATACTTATCTGAGGCCGATAGTCCCACACACCAGTATGGCATACTTAGCTTGGGCTGATTGACCCACACATTGGCATGACACACTTAGCTTGGGTTGATAGTCCCACACACTGGCATAGCATACTTAGCTCAGGCTGATAGTCCCACACACTGGCATGGCAAACTTAGCCCAGGCTGATAGTCCCATACACTGTCATGGTAAGCTTAGCCCAGGCTGATAGTCCCACACACTGGCATGGCATTGTTAGCTTAGGCTGCTAGTCCCACACATGGCATGGCATACTTAGCTCAGGCTGATAGTCCCACACACTGGCATGGCATACTTAGCTTGGGCTGATAGTCCCACACCCTGGCAAGGCATACGTAGCTCGGGTTGATAGTCCCACACACTGGCATGGTATACTTAACTCGGACGGATAGTCTCACACACTGCCATGGCATTTCTAGCTTGGGCTGATAGTCTCACAAACTGGCATGGCATTCGTAGCTCAGGCTGATAGTCCCACACACAGGCATGATATACTTAACTCAGGCTGGTAGTCCCACACACTGGTATGGCATACGTAGCTTGGGCTGATAGTGCTACACACTGTTGTGGCATACTTGGCTCGGGCTAATAATCCCACACACTGACATAGCATTCTTAGCTTAGGCTGATAGTCCCACACACTGACATGGCATACTTATCTCGGGCTGATAGTCCCACACACTGGCATAGCATACTTAGCTTGGGCTGATAGTCCCAGACACTGGCAAGACATACATAGCTCGGGCTGATAGTCCCACACCCTGGCATGGCATACTTAGCTCGGGCTGATAGTCCTACACACTGGTGTGGCATACCTGGCTCGAGCTAATAATCCCACACACTGGCATAGCATTCTTAGCTTAGGCTGATAGTCCCACACACTGACATGGCATACTTATCTCGGGCTGATAGTCCCACACACTGGCATAGCATACTTAGCTTGGGCTGATAGTCCCACACACTGGCAAGACATACATAGCTCGGGCTGATAGTCCCACACCCTGGCATGGCATACTTAGCTCGGGCTGATAGTCACAGGCCCTGGCATGGCATACTTAGCTCAGGCTGATCATCCCACATACTGACTTGGCATACTTAGCTCGGGCTGATAGTCCCAGACCCTGGCTTGGCATACTTATCTCGGGCTGATAGTCACAGACCCTGCCATGGCATACTTAGCTCGGGCTGATAGTCCCAGACCCTGGCATGGCATACTTAGTTCAGGCTGATACTCCCACACACTGGCATGGCATACGCAGCTCAGACTGATTGTCCCACACACTGACATTGCACTCTTAGCTCAGGGTGATAGTCCCACATACTGGCATGGCATACTTAGCTTGGGTTGGTAGTCCCACACACTGGCATGGCATACTTAGCTCGGGCTGATAGTCCCAGACACTGGCATGGCATACTTAGCTCAGGCTGATCATCCCACACACTGGCTTGGCATACTTAGCTCAGGATGATAGTCCCAGAACCTGGCATGGCATACTTAGCTTGGTCTGGTAGTCCCACTCACTGGCTTGGCATACTTAGCTCGGGCTGATACTCCCACACACTGGCATGGCATACTTGCTCGGGCTGATAGTACCACATACTGGCATGGCATACTTAGCTGGGGCTGATAGTCCCACACACTGGCATGGCATACTTAGCTTGGGCTAGTAGTCCCATGCACTGGCTAGGCATACTTAGCTCGGGCTGATCATCCCACACACTGGCTTGGCATACTTAGCTCAGGCTGGTAGTCCCCCACACTGGCATGGCATACTTAGCTCAGGCTGGTAGTCCCACACACTGGCTTGGCATACTTAGCTCAGGCTGGTAGTCCCACACACTGGCATGGCATACTTAGCTCGGGCTGGTAGTCCCACACACTGGCATGACATACTTAGCTCGGGCTGGTAGTCCCCACACTGGCATGGCATACTTAGCTCAGGCTGGTAGTCCCACACACTGGCTTGGCATACTTAGCTCAGGCTGGAAGTCCCACACACTGGCATGGCATACTTAGCTCGGGCTGGTAGTCCCACACACTGGCAGGCATACTTAGCTTGGGCTAGTAGTCCCACACACTGGCTTGGCATACTTAACTCGGGCTGATCATCCCACACACTGGCTTGGCATACTTAGCTCAGGCTGGTAGTCCCCCACACTGGCATGGCATACTTAGCTCAGGCTGGTAGTCCCACACACTGGCTTAGCATACTTAGCTCAGGCTGGTAGTCCCACACACTGGCAAGGCATACTTAGCTCGGGCTGGTAGTCCCACACACTGGCATGGCATACTTAGCTTGGGCTGATAGTCCCAGACACTGGCATGGCATACTTACCTCAGGCTGATCATCACACACACTGGCTTGGCATACTTAGCTCAGGCTGATAGTCCCAGAACCTGGCATGGCATACTTAGCTTGGGCTGGTAGTCCCACTCACTGGCTTAGCATACTTAGCTCGGGCTGATACTCCCACACACTGGCATGACATACTTAGCTCGGGCTGATAGTACCACACACTGGCATGGCATACTTAGCTCAGGCTGATAGTCCCACACACTGGCATGGCATACTTAGCTTGGGCTAGTAGTCCCACACATGGCATGGCATACTTAGCTCAGGCTGATAGTCCCACACACTGGCATGGCATACTTAGCTTGGGCTGATAGTCCCACACCCTGGCAAGGCATACGTAGCTCGGGTTGATAGTCCCACACACTGGCATGGTATACTTAACTTGGACGGATAGTCTCACACACTGCCATGGTATTTCTAGCTTGGGCTGATAGTCTCACAAACTGGCATGGCATTCGTAGCTCAGGCTGATAGTCCCACACACTGGCATGATATACTTAACTCAGGCTGGTAGTCCCACACACTGGTATGGCATACGTAGCTTGGGCTGATAGTGCTACACACTGGTGTGGCATACTTGGCTCGGGCTAATAATCCCACACACTGACATAGCATTCTTAGCTTAGGCTGATAGTCCCACACACTGACATGGCATACTTATCTCGGGCTGATAGTCCCACACACTGGCATAGCATACTTAGCTTGGGCTGATAGTCCCACACACTGGCAAGGCATACGTAGCTCGGGCTGATAGTCCCACACCCTGGCATGGCATACTTAGCTCGGGCTGATACTCTTACATAATGGCATGGCATACTTAGCTTGGGCTGATAGTCCTACACACTGGTGTGGCATACCTGGCTCGGGCTAATAATCCCACACACTGGCATAGCATTCTTAGCTTAGGCTGATAGTCCCACACACTGACTTGGCATACTTATCTCGAGCTGATAGTCCCACACACTGGCATGGCATACTTAGCTCAGGCTGGTAGTCCCCCACACTGGCATGGCATACTTAGCTCAGGCTGGTAGTCCCACACACTGGTATGGCATACTTATCTAAGGCTGATAGTCCCACATACTAGTATGGCAAACTTAGCTCAGGCTAATACTCCCACACACTGGCATGGCATACTTAGCTCGGGCTGATTGACCCACACACTGACATTCCACTCTTAGCTCGGGTTGATAGTCCCACACACTGGCATGGCATACTTAACTCAGGCTGGTAGTCCCACACAATGGCATAGCATACTTAGCTTAGGCTGGTAGTCCCACACACTGGCATGGCATACTTAGATTGGGATCATAGTCCCAGACCCTCTCATGGCATACTTAGCTCGGGCTGATAGTCTGACATACTGGCATAGCAAACTTAGCTCAGTCTGATAGCCCACACACTGGCATGGCAAACTTATCTCAGGCTGATAGTCCCAACACGCTGGCATGGCATACTTATCTGAGGCCGATAGTCCCACACACCAGTATGGCATACTTAGCTTGGGCTGATTGACCCACACATTGGCATGACACACTTAGCTTGGGTTGATAGTCCCACACACTGGCATAGCATACTTAGCTCAGGCTGATAGTCCCACACACTGGCATGGCATACTTAGCTCGGGCTGATACTCCTACATAATGGCATGGCATACTTAGCTTGGGCTGATAGTCCTACACACTGGTGTGGCATACCTGGCTCGGGCTAATAATCCCACACACTGGCATAGCATTCTTAGCTTAGGCTGATAGTCCCACACACTGACTTGGCATACTTATCTCGAGCTGATAGTCCCACACACTGGCATGGCATACTTAGCTCAGGCTGGTAGTCCCCACACTGGCATGGCATACTTAGCTCAGGCTGGTAGTCCCACACACTGGTATGGCATACTTATCTAAGGCTGATAGTCCCACATACTAGTATGGCAAACTTAGCTCAGGCTAATACTCCCACACACTGGCATGGCATACTTAGCTCGGGCTGATTGACCCACACACTGACATTCCACTCTTAGCTCGGGTTGATAGTCCCACACACTGGCATGGCATACTTAACTCAGGCTGGTAGTCCCACACAATGGCATAGCATACTTAGCTTAGGCTGGTAGTGCCACACACTGGCATGGCATACTTAGCTTGGGATCATAGTCCCAGACCCTCTCATGGCATACTTAGGTCGGGCTGATAGTCTGACATACTGGCATAGCAAACTTAGCTCAGTCTGATAGCCCACACACTGGCATGGCAAACTTATCTCAGGCTGATAGTCCCAACACGCTGGCATGGCATACTTATCTGAGGCCGATAGTCCCACACACCAGTATGGCATACTTAGCTTGGGCTGATTGACCCACACATTGGCATGACACACTTAGCTTGGGTTGATAGTCCCACACACTGGCATAGCATACTTAGCTCAGGCTGATAGTCCCACACACTGGCATGGCAAACTTAGCCCAGGCTGATAGTCCCATACACTGTCATGGTAAGCTTAGCCCAGGCTGATAGTCCCACACACTGGCATGGCATTGTTAGCTTAGGCTGCTAGTCCCACACATGGCATGGCATACTTAGCTCAGGCTGATAGTCCCACACACTGGCATGGCATACTTAGCTTGGGCTGATAGTCCCACACCCTGGCAAGGCATACATAGCTCGGGTTGATAGTCCCACACACTGGCATGGTATACTTAACTCGGACGGATAGTCTCACACACTGCCATGGCATTTCTAGCTTGGGTTGATAGTCTCACAAACTGGCATGGCATTCGTAGCTCAGGCTTATAGTCCCACACACTGGCATGATATACTTAACTCAGGCTGGTAGTCCCACACACTGGTATGGCATACGTAGCTTGGGCTGATAGTGCTACACACTGGTGTGGCATACTTGGCTCGGGCTAATAATCCCACACACTGACATAGCATTCTTAGCTTAGGCTGATAGTCCCACACACTGACATGGCATACTTATCTCGGGCTGATAGTCCCACACACTGGCATAGCATACTTAGCTTGGGCTGATAGTCCCAGACACTGGCAAGACATACATAGCTCGGGCTGATAGTCCCACACCCTGGCATGGCATACTTAGCTCGGGCTGATAGTCCTACACACTGGTGTGGCATACCTGGCTCGGGCTAATAATCCCACACACTGGCATAGCATTCTTAGCTTAGGCTGATAGTCCCACACACTGACATGGCATACTTATCTCGGGCTGATAGTCCCACACACTGGCATAGCATACTTAGCTTGGGCTGATAGTCCCACACACTGGCAAGACATACATAGCTCGGGCTGATAGTCCCACACCCTGGCATGGCATACTTAGCTCGGGCTGATAGTCACAGGCCCTGGCATGGCATACTTAGCTCAGGCTGATCATCCCACATACTGACTTGGCATAATTAGCTCGGGCTGATAGTCCCAGACCCTGGCTTGGCATACTTATCTCGGGCTGATAGTCACAGACCCTGCCATGGCATACTTAGCTCGAGCTGATAGTCCCAGACCCTGGCATGGCATACTTAGTTCAGGCTGATACTCCCACACACTGGCATGGCATACGTAGCTCAGACAGATTGTCCCACACACTGACATTGCACTCTTAGCTCAGGGTGATAGTCCCACATACTGGCATGGCATACTTAGCTTGGGCTGGTAGTCCCACACACTGGCATGGCATACTTAGCTCGGGCTGATAGTCCCACACACTGGCATGGCATACTTAGCTCAGGCTGATCATCCCACACACTGGCTTGGCATACTTAGCTCAGGATGATAGTCCCAGAACCTGGCATGGCATACTTAGCTTGGTCTGGTAGTCCCACTCACTGGCTTGGCATACTTAGCTCGGGCTGATACTCCCACACACTGGCATGGCATACTTAGCTCGGGCTGATAGTACAACATACTGGCATGGCATACTTAGCTGGGGCTGATAGTCCCACACACTGGCATGGCATACTTAGCTTGGGCTAGTAGTCCCACGCACTGGCTAGGCATACTTAGCTCGGGCTGATCATCCCACACACTGGCTTGGCATACTTAGCTCAGGCTGGTAGTCCCCCACACTGGCATGGCATACTTAGCTCAGGCTGGTAGTCCCACACACTGGCTTGGCATACTTAGCTCAGGCTGGTAGTCCCACACACTGGCATGGCATACTTAGCTCGGGCTGGTAGTCCCACACACTGGCATGACATACTTAGCTCGGGCTGCTAGTCCCCACACTGGCATGGCATACTTAGCTCAGGCTGGTAGTCCCACACACTGGCTTGGCATACTTAGCTCAGGCTGGAAGTCCCACACACTGGCATGGCATACTTAGCTCGGGCTGGTAGTCCCACACACTGGCATGGCATACTTAGCTTGGGCTAGTAGTCCCACACACTGGCTTGGCATACTTAACTCGGGCTGATCATCCCACACACTGGCTTGGCATACTTAGCTCAGGCTGGTAGTCCCCCACACTGGCATGGCATACTTAGCTCAGGCTGGTAGTCCCACACACTGGCTTAGCATACTTAGCTCAGGCTGGTAGTCCCACACACTGGCAAGGCATACTTAGCTCGGGCTGGTAGTCCCACACACTGGCATGGCATACTTAGCTTGGGCTGATAGTCCCAGACACTGGCATGGCATACTTACCTCAGGCTGATCATCCCACACACTGGCTTGGCATACTTAGCTCAGGCTGATAGTCCCAGAACCTGGCATGGCATACTTAGCTTGGGCTGGTAGTCCCACTCACTGGCTTAGCATACTTAGCTCGGGCTGATACTCCCACACACTGGCATGACATACTTAGCTCGGGCTGATAGTACCACACACTGGCATGGCATACTTAGCTCAGGCTGATAGTCCCACACACTGGCATGGCATACTTAGCTTGGGCTAGTAGTCCCACACATGGCATGGCATACTTAGCTCAGGCTGATAGTCCCACACACTGGCATGGCATACTTAGCTTGGGCTGATGGTCCCACACCCTGGCAAGGCATACGTAGCTCGGGTTGATAGTCCCACACACTGGCATGATATACTTAACTTGGACTGATAGTCTCACACACTGCCATGGTATTTCTAGCTTGGGCTGATAGTCTCACAAACTGGCATGGCATTCGTAGCTCAGGCTGATAGTCCCACACACTGGCATGATATACTTAACTCAGGCTGGTAGTCCCACATACTGGTATGGCATACGTAGCTTGGGCTGATAGTGCTACACACTGGTGTGGCATACTTGGCTCGGGCTAATAATCCCACACACTGACATAGCATTCTTAGCTTAGGCTGATAGTCCCACACACTGACATGCCATACTTATCTCGGGCTGATAGTCCCACACACTGGCATAGCATATCTAGCTTGGGCTGATAGTCCCACACACTGGCATGGCATTCGTAGCTCGGGCTGATAGTCCCACACCCTGGCATGGCATACTTAGCTCGGGCTGATACTCTTACATAATGGCATGGCATACTTAGCTTGGGCTGATAGTCCTACACACTGGTGTGGCATACCTGGCTCGGGCTAATAATCCCACACACTGGCATAGCATTCTTAGCTTAGGCTGATAGTCCCACACACTGACTTGGCATACTTATCTCGAGCTGATAGTCCCACACACTGGCATGGCATACTTAGCTCAGGCTGGTAGTCCCCCACACTGGCATGGCATACTTAGCTCAGGCTGGTAGTCCCACACACTGGTATGGCATACTTATCTAAGGCTGATAGTCCCACATACTAGTATGGCAAACTTAGCTCAGGCTAATACTCCCACACACTGGCATGGCATACTTAGCTCGGGCTGATTGACCCACACACTGACATTCCACTCTTAGCTCGGGTTGATAGTCCCACACACTGGCATGGCATACTTAACTCAGGCTGGTAGTCCCACACAATGGCATAGCATACTTAGCTTAGGCTGGTAGTCCCACACACTGGCATGGCATACTTAGATTGGGATCATAGTCCCAGACCCTCTCATGGCATACTTAGCTCGGGCTGATAGTCTGACATACTGGCATAGCAAACTTAGCTCAGTCTGATAGCCCACACACTGGCATGGCAAACTTATCTCAGGCTGATAGTCCCAACACGCTGGCATGGCATACTTATCTGAGGCCGATAGTCCCACACACCAGTATGGCATACTTAGCTTGGGCTGATTGACCCACACATTGGCATGACACACTTAGCTTGGGTTGATAGTCCCACACACTGGCATAGCATACTTAGCTCAGGCTGATAGTCCCACACACTGGCATGGCATACTTAGCTCGGGCTGATACTCCTACATAATGGCATGGCATACTTAGCTTGGGCTGATAGTCCTACACACTGGTGTGGCATACCTGGCTCGGGCTAATAATCCCACACACTGGCATAGCATTCTTAGCTTAGGCTGATAGTCCCACACACTGACTTGGCATACTTATCTCGAGCTGATAGTCCCACACACTGGCATGGCATACTTAGCTCAGGCTGGTAGTCCCCCACACTGGCATGGCATACTTAGCTCAGGCTGGTAGTCCCACACACTGGTATGGCATACTTATCTAAGGCTGATAGTCCCACATACTAGTATGGCAAACTTAGCTCAGGCTAATACTCCCACACACTGGCATGGCATACTTAGCTCGGGCTGATTGACCCACACACTGACATTCCACTCTTAGCTCGGGTTGATAGTCCCACACACTGGCATGGCATACTTAACTCAGGCTGGTAGTCCCACACAATGGCATAGCATACTTAGCTTAGGCTGGTAGTCCCACACACTGGCATGGCATACTTAGCTTGGGATCATAGTCCCAGACCCTCTCATGGCATACTTAGGTCGGGCTGATAGTCTGACATACTGGCATAGCAAACTTAGCTCAGTCTGATAGCCCACACACTGGCATGGCAAACTTATCTCAGGCTGATAGTCCCAACACGCTGGCATGGCATACTTATCTGAGGCCGATAGTCCCACACACCAGTATGGCATACTTAGCTTGGGCTGATTGACCCACACATTGGCATGACACACTTAGCTTGGGTTGATAGTCCCACACACTGGCATAGCATACTTAGCTCAGGCTGATAGTCCCACACACTGGCATGGCAAACTTAGCCCAGGCTGATAGTCCCATACACTGGCATGGCATACTTAGCCCAGGCTGATAGTCCCACACACTGGCATGGCATTGTTAGCTTAGGCTGCTAGTCCCACACATGGCATGGCATACTTAGCTCAGGCTGATAGTCCCACACACTGGCATGGCATACTTAGCTTGGGCTGATAGTCCCACACCCTGGCAAGGCATACATAGCTCGGGTTGATAGTCCCACACACTGGCATGGTATACTTAACTCGGACGGATAGTCTCACACACTGCCATGGCATTTCTAGCTTGGGTTGATAGTCCTCACAAACTGGCATGGCATTCGTAGCTCAGGCTTATAGTCCCACACACTGGCATGATATACTTAACTCAGGCTGGTAGTCCCACACACTGGTATGGCATACTTAGCTTGGGCTGATAGTCCTACACACTGGTGTGGCATACCTGGCTCGGGCTAATAATCCCACACACTGACATAGCATTCTTAGCTTAGGCTGATAGTCCCACACACTGACATGGCATACTTATCTCGGGCTGATAGTCCCACACACTGGCATAGCATACTTAGCTTGGGCTGATAGTCCCAGACACTGGCAAGACATACATAGCTCGGGCTGATAGTCCCACACCCTGGCATGGCATACTTAGCTCGGGCTGATAGTCCTACACACTGGTGTGGCATACCTGGCTCGGGCTAATAATCCCACACACTGGCATAGCATTCTTAGCTTAGGCTGATAGTCCCACACACTGACATGGCATACTTATCTCGGGCTGATAGTCCCACACACTGGCATAGCATACTTAGCTTGGGCTGATAGTCCCACACACTGGCAAGACATACATAGCTCGGGCTGATAGTCCCACACCCTGGCATGGCATACTTAGCTCGGGCTGATAGTCACAGGCCCTGGCATGGCATACTTAGCTCAGGCTGATCATCCCACATACTGACTTGGCATACTTAGCTCAGGCTGATAGTCCCAGACCCTGGCTTGGCATACTTATCTCGGGCTGATAGTCACAGACCCTGCCATGGCATACTTAGCTCGAGCTGATAGTCCCAGACCCTGGCATGGCATACTTAGTTCAGGCTGATACTCCCACACACTGGCATGGCATACGTAGCTCAGACAGATTGTCCCACACACTGACATTGCACTCTTAGCTCAGGGTGATAGTCCCACATACTGGCATGGCATACTTAGCTTGGGCTGGTAGTCCCACACACTGGCATGGCATACTTAGCTCGGGCTGATAGTCCCAGACACTGGCATGGCATACTTAGCTCAGGCTGATTATCCCACACACTGGCTTGGCATACTTAGCTCAAGATGATAGTCCCAGAACCTGGCATGGCATACGTAGCTTGGTCTGGTAGTCCCACTCACTGGCTTGGCATACTTAGCTCGGGCTGATACTCCCACACACTGGCATGGCATACTTAGCTCGGGCTGGTAGTCCCACACACTGGCAAGGCATACTTAGCTCGGGCTGGTAGTCCCACACACTGGCATGGCATACTTAGCATGGGCTGATAGTCCCAGACACTGGCATGGCATACTTACCTCAGGCTGATCATCCCACACACTGGCTTGGCATACTTAGCTCAGGCTGATAGTCCCAGAACCTGGCATGGCATACTTAGCTTGGGCTGGTAGTCCCACTCACTGGCTTGGCATACTTAGCTCGGGCTGATACTCCCACACACTGGCATGACATACTTAGCTCGGGCTGATAGTACCACACACTGGCATGGCATACTTAGCTCAGGCTGATAGTCCCACACACTGGCATGGCATACTTAGCTTGGGCTAGTAGTCCCACACACTGGCTTGGCATACTTAGCTTGGGCTGATCATCCCACACACTGGCTTGGCATACTTAGCTCAGGCTGGTAGCGCCCACACTGACATGGCATACTTAGCTCAGGCTGGTAGTCCCACACACTGGCTTGGCATACTTAGCTCAGGCTGGTAGTCCCACACACTGGCATGGCATACTTAGCTCGGATTGGTAGTCCCACACACTGGCATGGCATACTTAGCTCGGGCTGGTAGTCCCACACACTGGCATTGCATACTTAGCTCTGGCTGGTAGTCCCACACACTGGCATGGCATACTTAGCTCGGGCTGATAGTCCCAGACCCTGGCATGGCATACTTAGCTCAGGCTGATCATCCCACACACTGGCTTGGCATACTTAGCTCGGGCTGATAGTCCCACACACTGGCATGGCATACTTAGCTCGGGCTAATAGTCCCAGACCCTGGCATGGCATACGTAGCTCGGGCTGATAGTCCCACACACTGGCATGGCATGCTTAGTTCGGGCTGATCATCCCACACACTGGCTTGGTATACTTAGCTCGGGCTGATACTCCCACACACTGGCATGGCATACTTAGCTTAGGCTGGTAGTCCCATACACTGGCATGGCATACTTAGCTCGTGCTGGTAGTCCCACTCATTGGCATGGCATACGTAGTTCGGGCTGATAGTCCCAGACCCAGGCATGGCATACTTAGCTCGGGCTGATCATCCCATACACACTGGCTTGGCACACTTAGCTCAGGCTGATAGTCCCACACACTGGCATGGTATACTTAGCTCGGGCTGGTAGTCCCACACACTGGCATTGCATACTTAGCTGGGGCTGATACTCCCACACACTGGCATGGCATACTTAGCTCGGGCTGGTAGTCCCACACACTGGCTTGGCATACTTAGCTCGGGCTGATCATCCCACACATTGGCTTGGCATACTTAGCTCGGGCTGATCATCCTACACACTGGCTTGTTATACTTAGCTCGGGCTGGTAGTCCCACACACTAGTATGGCATATCTGAAGAAGCGTGCTAGAGGCATGCGAAAGCGCTCATTTCTGTTATCGTTTTGAATAAAAGAAACTTTGGAAATATTTTGTGTTCTCGTGGTGTGTCCTGCCAGGTTGGTTTTTGAGACACTAGTATGGCATACTTAGCTCAGGCTGGTAGTCCCACACACTGGCTTGGCATACTTAGCTCAGGCTGGAAGTCCCACACACTGACCTGGCATACTTAGCTCGGGCTGGTAGTCCCACACACTGGCATGGCATACTTAGCTTGGGCTAGTAGTCCCACACACTGGCTTGGCATACTTAACTCGGGCTGATCATCCCACACACTGGCTTGGCATACTTAGCTCAGGCTGGTAGTCCCCCACACTGGCATGGCATACTTAGCTCAGGCTGGTAGTCCCACACACTGGCTTGGCATACTTAGCTCAGGCTGGTAGTCCCACACACTGGCAAGGCATACTTAGCTCGGGCTGGTATTCCCACACACTGGCATGGCATACTTAGCTTGGGCTGATAGTCCCAGACACTGGCATGGCATACTTACCTCAGGCTGATCATCCCACACACTGGCTTGGCATACTTAGCTCAGGCTGATAGTCCCAGAACCTGGCATGGCATACTTAGCTTGGGCTGGTAGTCCCACTCACTGGCTTGGCATACTTAGCTCGGGCTGATACTCCCACACACTGGCATGACATACTTAGCTCGGGCTGATAGTACCACACACTGGCATGGCATACTTAGCTCAGGATGATAGTCCCACACACTGGCATGGCATACTTAGCTTGGGCTAGTAGTCCCACACACTGGCTTGGCATACTTAGCTCGGGCTGATCATCCCACACACTGGCTTGGCATACTTAGCTCAGGCTGGTAGCGCCCACACTGACATGGCATACTTAGCTCAGGCTGGTAGTCCCACACACTGGCTTGGCATACTTAGCTCAGGCTGGTAGTCCCACACACTGGCATGGCATACTTAGCTCGGATTGGTAGTCTCACACACTGGCATGGCATACTTAGCTCGGGCTGGTAGTCCCACACACTGGCATTGCATACTTAGCTCTGGCTGGTAGTCCCACACACTGGCATGGCATACTTAGCTCGGGCTGATAGTCCCAGACCCTGGCATGGCATACTTAGCTCAGGCTGATCATCCCACACACTGGCTTGGCATACTTAGCTCGGGCTGATAGTCCCACACACTGGCATGGCATACTTAGCTTGGGCTAATAGTCCCAGACCCTGGCATGGCATACGTAGCTCGGGCTGATAGTCCCACACACTGGCATGGCATGCTTAGTTCGGGCTGATCATCCCACACACTGGCTTGGTATACTTAGCTTGGGCTGATACTCCCACACACTGGCATGGCATACTTAGCTTAGGCTGGTAGTCCCATACACTGGCATGGCATACTTAGCTCGTGCTGGTAGTCCCACTCATTGGCATGGCATACGTAGTTCGGGCTGATAGTCCCAAACCCAGGCATGGCATACTTAGCTCGGGCTGATCATCCCATACACACTGGCTTGGCACACTTAGCTCAGGCTGATAGTCCCACACACTGGCATGGTATACTTAGCTCGGGCTGGTAGTCCCACACACTGGCATTGCATACTTAGCTGGGGCTGATACTCCCACACACTGGCATGGCATTCTTAGCTCGGGCTGGTAGTCTCACACACTGGCTTGGCATACCTAGCTCGGGCTGATCATCCCACACATTGGCTTGGCATACTTAGCTCGGGCTGATCATCCTACACACTGGCTTGTTATACTTAGCTTGGGCTGGTAGTCCCACACACTAGTATGGCATACTTAGCTCAGGCTGGTAGTCCCACACACTGGCTTGGCATACTTAGCTCAGGCTGGTAGTCCCACACACTGGCATGGCATACTTAGTTCAGGCTGATAGTCCCACACACTGGCATGGCATACTTAGGCCAGGCTGGTAGTCCCACACACTGGCATGGCATACTTAGCTCGGGCTGGTAGTCCCACACACTGGCATGGCATACTTAGCTCGGGCTGGTAGTCCCACACACTGGCATGGCATACGTTGCTCGGGCTGATAGTCCCAGACCCAGGCATGGCATACTTAGCTCGGGCTGATCATCCCACACACACTGGCTTGGCACACTTAGCTCAGGCTGATAGTCCCACACACTGGCATGGCATACTTAGCTCAGGCTGGTAGTCCCATACAGTGGCATGGCATACTTAACTCGAGCTGGTAGTCCCACACACTGACATGGCATACTTAGCTCAGACTGGTAGTCCCAGACCCTGGCATGGCATACTTAGCTTGGGCTGATAGTCGCAGACCCTAGCATGGCATACTTAGCTCAGGCTGATACTCCCACACACTGGCATAGCATACTTAGCTCGGACTGATTGTCCCCCAGACTGACATTGCACTCTTAGCTCAGGGTGATATTCCCACATACTGGCATGGCATACTTAGCTCAGGCTAGTAGTCTCACACACTGGCATGGCATTCTTAGCTCGCCCTGGTAGTCCCAGACCCTGCCATGACATACTTAGCTTGGTCTGATAGTCCCTGACCCTAGCATGGCATACTTAGCTCAGGCTGATACTCCCACACACTGGCGTGGCATACTTAGCTCAGACTGATTGTCCCACACACTGACATTGCACTCTTAGCTCAGGGTGATATTCCCACACACTGGCATGGCATACTTAGCTCTGGCTGATCATCCCACAAACTGGCTTGGCATACTTAGCTCGGGCTGATAGTCCCATACACTGGCATGGCATACTTAGCTCGGGCTGGTAGTCCTAAACACTGTCTTGCCATACTTAGCTTGGGCTGATAGTCCCACACACTGGCATGGCATACTTAGCTCGGGCTGGTAGTCCCACACACTGGCTTAGCATACTTAGCTCTGGCTGATCATCCCACACACTGGCTTGGCATACTCAGCTCAGGCTGGTAGTCCACACACTGGCATGGCATAATTAGCTTGGGCTGGTAGTCCCACACACTGGCATGGTATACTTAGCTCGGGCTGATATTCCCACACACTGGCATGGCATACTTAGCTCGGGCTGGTAGTCCCACAGACTGACATGACATACTTAGCTCAGGCTGATAGTCCCAGACCCTGGCATGGCATACTTAGCTTGGGCTGATAGTCCCAGACCCTGGCATGGCATACTTAGCTTGAGCTGATAGTCCCAGACCCTGGCATGGCATACTTAGCTCGGGCTGATGGTCCCAGACCCTGGCATGGCATATTTAGCTTGGGCTGATAGTCCCAGACCCTGGCATGGCATACTTAGCTCAGGCTGATAGTCCCAGACCCTGGCATGGCATACTTAGCTCGGGCTGGTAGTCCCAGACCCTGGCATGGCATACTTAGCTCGGGCTGGTAGTCCCAGACCCTGGCATGGCATACTTAGCTCGGGCTGATAGTCCCAGACCCTGGCATGGCATACTTAGCTCGGTTGTGTAGAAGAATGAAGCCCTAACTATAATCTAGCTGATCTGTATCCATTTAGCAACCCAGGCAGTGGCTGAACATGCCTGGCAAGGTGAGGAATGTAGAGGCAATATCTGCTCACTTCTCATAGAGGTAGAGGAATGTCATATATGTCTACAGACTTATTTGTGATGTCAAAATTGTCATAATACCATTAGTACACTAAAACATAACCTCTACCAATATTTTGTAAAGAGTAGTATGTGAATGCAAAAGTATGCATGTGTCATTACTCTTAAATATATTTCTTTGAAAATGTAATCTATTAAAATAATGCATACCTTGAGACAGTTTTAAAAAAAATACTTAAGTCTGTTTCTTGATTGCCTTAACATTTTTAATTTACTGTGATTTTCAGCAGTACAAGTCAGTTTTATGTAATAAATGAATTTTTACATTTTCCATAACTTCACTTGTCTGCAATTAATAAAAATAGCAAAGAACATATTCTGTTTCTCTTTTCTTCTAATACTTAAAATACTGTTATGATGTGTAATAGACAGTTATTTATTTGTTTTAAAGACTTCTTTTTATGATGTAGAATTTTTTTTTAACAGAATTGATTGTTAGCAGCCTGAGTACTAGAGAATTTCAACAAAGTTAAGTCTAAGAGAGGCTATGGTCAGCAAAGCTGGCTCCGCATAAAAACTGGAGATGCTTTGTATATAAAATCTTGTTTTAATGCTGCACACTTAAGTAACATTTGCTTTTTTTGTTTTCTTTCATGAAGCCAGCCACACGTTCCCTTATGTGAAGAAAAGAATTGAGGTTGTTAATCAGACAAGCACAGAACTAAACCCCATTGAAGTGGCCATTGATGAAATGTCTAAAAAGGTTTCTGAATTAAATGAGCTTTGCACGGTGGATGAAGTTGACATGATCAGGCTGCAGCTGAAACTTCATGGAAGTGTCAGTACCAAGGTAACAGTTAACATCGAGGATTTAGTTTCTTTACTTTAATTTTCTCCTGCAGGCTAAGGTTCCTAGCGACTAAAAAGACAGGGCAAGGTGAGCTGTGTTGCAAGGCAGTTATCTCTCTCTCAATCTATCCATTTGAAACTTCAATTTTTTATAATGTCAAAGCAGATTCTGCTGTATCTCAGGTTTATCTTACAATTGTTGTCTATACTGTCTGTTATTAGCCGCAGTATAATTTGCAGGATGCAATATAAATGAAATTTCCAGCCTCTTTAATTGTTGCTGCCGAAAAGATAAACAATAAACGGTTAGTTTTTTTATTTATTCTCAATTGTGTTCGTACGTCTCCACTTGTTTAATTTTAAATAGCTAATTCATGTTTGTGGATTGTAAGTCCAGCATTCTGATATGTTTCAGTAATGATATCTGCAGGCTGCCTTGTATACAGTGGAGAAAATATTCAGAAATTTAAATCAGCAGTCTTTTATTAGCAAAGAGTGTCAGCAGGTTAGATGAGGAAAGTAAATAAGAGTACAAGGGCATATGCTTTAATTAACACATTCTCCAAAAGAGATCCTATCAGAAGGTGAAACAATGGCTATAGCTGTGGTGAGGAATAGCTAAGGACCAGTGAATTGGAAAACTTTATGGTACATCAGTTGTCATCTGAAAGGTGGATGAAGTATGTTAGTCGTTTAGATTTCTGCAAGATTACCTACAGATAGGATAGCAAAGAAGTAATCCTTTTATTATTATTACATGAATGGCAGTACCTTTACAAGCTTGAACTTTGGGACCAGCTTATTGAGGTCATTCTAAAAAACCCACAAGATCATTGTGTTTGGCTGAGCATAGTATATGGGAAAATTACAGCTGCTTAACCTTAGATAATATTCTCAGGCCATTAAAACATATAAGCAGAGAGCTAAATATACATGCAATTGGGCTAGCCTGTTGGTGCACTGGTTGTGAATTTCAGTCTGTGATATTGTTGATGTTGTTGTTTGTCTTTCGGCTTTTTCCCGGTAAGGGGTCGCCACAGCGGAACTCTGGTCCACTAATGATTGGCAGTAGATTTTTATGAAATGCCGAGGTGCCAGCTCGACACCCAACCTTCAACGAAGGCACGCCCATTTACGCACGCATGTCTTTCGAACGCTACCCAACCGCGGGTACGACATGCATACTCCACACAGAAGGCACTCCCAAGCCAAGCTGAGAATCGAGCAGGAGAGCCTCTTGCTGTGAGGTAACAATGCTACCGCCGTACCAGTGTGGCTACAGTCTGTAATATCGTTGATATGAGTTAAATAACAGACATGGACCCAGTGGTGGAATGACAGATGACATAGACTCACTGGTGGAATGACAGACATGGCCCCACTGGTGGAATGATGGGGATAGCAGGAACGAGCCACCCAATAATGACTCCATTCCACAGGCAGCATAAGGGACAGCATCAGTGCATTATTGCCCTTGTAAGGGGCAAGAGTTATACTGTACTGCTGACCTTGCCAATCTTTTTGAATGCATGCATCAATACGTATAGAAGAGGTGGGGTAAATATTTTATCACTGCATGCTTCACCTTTCTGTTGAAAAAAAAAAACATGTTGCTTACAAGCTGGTATTGTACTTTGAATTCTGGTTTTCCTTCTTTTCAGTCAGGCCTGACTGTTGTGTTCAACTGGTTGTTTGGATTCTGTATGTGGAGGCCACCCTCAAGAGTTATGAAGCAGAGGTGGGCACTGAAGTTACTAATAGCCAGAAAGTTGCAGGCCACAAAAAGCATGACAAACAGCTACCTAAATCAACACGGTGATGTAAAACACACACAATGAACTTGGATTTAAAAAGGAGAATGACCTACTGTCAAAGATATGAAGAATACTATGTCAGTACATAAAAAAATATTAATTCTGCCACTGTGACATAGAGGAATAAAGCCCTGGCTGCAAAACAGATGGCCTAAGAGTAGTGGCGGAGGTGCTGGAAAAACCAGACAACTGGGTCTTTCTAGTTCTAAAAAAAGAAAAGATAGGGGCATGTGCTGAGCAATTGTAACTTAGAAAAAGTAGTCACATAATAATCCATTATTCTTTATATGGAATTCAAAGTATTTTGCATCCAGGCATAGCCATCTGGCCAAAATGGGAGTCTGTTTTCGTTTGATACACATTCAAGGCAACTTTGGATTTGCTGTTTGGAAATTATTTCATTTTGGCCCAGAAGTTTAGAATTTCCAGGTCATCACTTTTTCTTTTAGCTTCTTCCAAGCATTTATGTATCTTGACAAAGTACTTCAGCATTACTGCAGTTTCTAATAGCAGGGAGAATCTGTGTCTTTCCTTGAGAGAATGGCTGACTGACTTACAGCAGCTCCATAACAGAACCTTTGTGCTCTATATGAAGGCATCATTTTGGCACTCTCTTCTCCTGGGAATTTTGGTGAACTACCAGGTATCTAATCCACTGTTACCTTCAGATGTTCCGTTCCTTAAGATGACCCTTAATACCACAAGGAGCAAGGTATTCCTATCTTCAGAAAAGATTACATTGCTTGTAGCTATGCCAGACGCATTCACTTCCAACCAGATGATTTCAACGTGTTCATTTCTGAAAGCCCTAGGGCTTATAGTAGCAACTATGACTACCAAATAGCATGCCATATGTTCTCATGCATTTTTTTTCATTATTTTTGAAATGTTTTCCATTCTGCTGCATTCTTTTTTTTTTCTTCTGTTTTTTTCTCTTCATTTATTTTGTGTGTATATTTATATAAAACTGCCCTTAGGGTCAATAGCAAGTACAAATAACACTAGTGACTAAAAGATCAACCAATTTAGCTTACCTGCAAGGTCAGCAATGTCCATACTGTTATATAATAACTATTGATATATTTCTATCAGATGATTCTAAGATGGGGTTGGAATGTATTTGCAATCCTGAACCTAGGAAATACACAAGCTCCAAATGAACTCTTTCAAGCTGAAGTCCATCTGTTTAGCTATGAAGGCCTTTCAGTTGTGTTTTCTATGAAGGACATTTTTATAATAATATACAACCTGTTAGTGACGTATTCTGTAATTATGCAAGAAACTAGGCACTCCTACATTCTGTAATGGAGAAAAAGAAGTTTTGACAGTCAACAGCAGGTACTGCCATCTGGCACACTGCTTGGGTGAACAATATGGTGGCCTCCATACAGGTTCTGTCCCAAGCAAATTAATGAGAACAGCTACAGGCATTCTCCTGCATAAAGAACTTTCCATAGACTTAGACAATTACTGACCAGCAAAGCCATGGAAAGACTTATCATGCAACTAATCAATAAAGACATAGGGAAACCTCCAAATGCTGGACTCATCTTAGTTTGGTGGACTTCTCTGAAAAGGTCACTAATGCAATGGATGAAGGTACAACAGCATGCATCAAATACCTTAACCTAGCCAATGGTTTTCTCATTTAACCCCACTTGGTCATAGTAAAAAAGCTAAATAAACTGTGAATAAACACCTACGTCACATGCTATATTGTCAGCTTGGTTCACAGATAGGAATGAAGGATGCAGGAGAACAAAATAGGGGAAGCTAGCTCCACAAAGCAAGCAGTCACCAATGGAGTCTCCCAGGGTTCAGTGCTGGGACCTCTCCTGTTTGACATCTACTTCTCTTAACTAAAAGCTAATGCCAAAGATCCCTGATTGACTAAGTTTGCAAATGACTACATGCTAGGAGCAGTTATTGAATCTCAAATAACTTAAACATCCTGCAGGAAGGTGTGTCCCAAACAAATAACTGGTGCCCGAATCATGAACTGAAACTAAATGCCAAAAAATACATTATCTTATCCTTTGGGAATTTGTCTACCCTGGAAAACTACCACATTGACAATATGCCCCTGAGAGCTGACCCAGTCACTTGGTATTTGAGAAAGTATGTGGACAATGACCTAACTTTTGATCTACATGTATCCACTGAGAAAGAAAGTCCTTTTGTATTGTGCAGTTTATAAGTAAATGGATTGCAACTAGGTCTAGGGATGTCATTGTACTAGGTCTAGGGACGTCATTGTACTAGGTCTAGGGACATCATTGTCCTCCTTTGCTCAGCCCTCATTAGGCCAGTCATTGAGTATAATGTTCCCTTTGGCATGTATCTGTCCAGACAATTGAAACAACTGAAGCACCCACAAACATAAAGGATACAAATCCTAAACAATCCTACATGGACTGCTTCAAAGTCTTGTCACTATACGCTGTATATCACAGACTAAGAGGTGACCTTTGTCTTGCATACAGAGCATCCTCTGACTCAATGCTGACAGACCTACTGCACATCAACAAATCAAATGGCAACAAAAAATACTTGGTCGATTGACCTACTAAACCTGTTCTGCAGTATCAACAGAACAGTTTGGAGGGACAGATATATCTCACAGAGGAAACCACTGCTCTGATACAGACTCCCCGTCCATGAAAAACAACACTCATCCCTGTCCATATTCAGGTGCATCTTGGATATATAGATGAGTAATAGAAAATTTACCTCACAACTGCCCCCTGTACTACTGATGGATAGATGCAGCTCCTAAATGCTTCATCTCTTGCATTAGTCCCCTCAAATTATCTATGTAATGATCCCAGTTATTCTAACTAGAGGTAATTATAATTATCACACATGAGATGGGTAAAACCATTCTAACAACAAACAGGATAGTTAATTCAAGCACCACAAGGGAAATTAGCCAGGCTTAAAATGGGCCATAAATGTAGATATCCTAATACTTATCTATGAACCTTTGTAACAGGAAATGTGAAACTCTTTTCCAGAGTGTTAGTTTCTGACAAAGACTTTGTATGAAGAATAGGTAGGAGTTACACTATAACAGATTTAAAAAAAGTTTTAACTGTTTTTATTTGGGCAACAGTGTTAGCTCCAAGTTCCATTTTTGCCAGGTACACAGCAACTAGCTAGTAGAGCACACGTAGCCCCTAACCATGACCTCACAGTGCTGTTGAGTTTGTAAGGTTTCTCAGTCAGTAGATAATACAATCTTGTTTCAGTGCAGCTTATTAATTTATTACTTTTATACTTGAGTTAAAGAAAAGTTATAGCCTTCAGACTCAGCAAAAATTAATAATAAAAGATTATCAGCTGTCACACAATGGACCCTTCTTTTACCAAGAATGTCAGAGAAATAAATTGTCCACTCTTGTCCCCCTATTTCACAAACTCCAGCTCATCTTATTCAAAACATACTCACTGGAGAAAGAAGCATAGCATATCATGCTCATGTTAAGTTGATAGTAGATAGTAGTAAAATGGTGGCTAAAGAAAGATGATGGCCTCAGAAGCCATGGCTATGGGTGAGGAATGAGACTGGGGAGGAAATCTAGAGATGCGTCAAATAAATAAGAGAATGACGAGGAAAGAGTGGCATGTGTTGTGGTGTGCGGTAAAATGTGCTATAAAAAGTAACCTGATGAGTCAAGTGGGTCATTAGAGAAGGATGGAGCAAGGGATTATCAAGCAGCTAGAGGAAAACTTAAGGGAGATACAGTCCATATAGGATGTGGAGGGAGAGATGAGGTAATGAGAGGAAAGGGTATAGTATGAATACAAACACAAATACCAGAGACTGAGACTTCAGCAGTGAAGAAGGGTATAGTAAATAGACAGGATTTTGGGTGGGAACAAGAGGTAAATCAGGGAAAATAATTCTTTGCTATGAAATTAAATGAGAAAAGGATAAAGAAGCAAATCATGGAGTCAAGATATCTGAGATGTGATTAGGTATCAGAAAGGGATTGTACACCTTATGGATGACTTTTATAAAGGTATATATAAAGCCACCCAGAATACACAATTTCTGAAGAGAAAGGAAGGAAGAAGCAATGATGCAGCAGGGAAAATATATGAAAGAGAAGATTAACAATAAGGTAAGTGGAGAAATCCAACTAGATCAGTTGTTAGATGTGACCAAAATATTAAGGGAGAAAAGAGAAGATGGCTTGTCAGGAGAATTTTGTAAACGAAGAAGGTGAGGAATGGGCCAGCATCTATGTGAAATATTTATTGAATATTTCTGAATCACAGTTTTACTTGATTCTGTCACAATGTTGATTAGGTTGTATGATATATACCAATATAGGTGAAATATAATGTTTGTAAATGTGAATTTGTTAATACAGTGTGATTACTTTTATATAAATGTAAATTTGCCTATGTCACAGGTGTTAATCCAGTAAAGGTGTTAAAAAAAAAAAAAACGAGCAAAGGTAGCTCTGATTCTAGATGGTTTCAGAGAACTATTGTGCTATATATCTCTAATTAATGTACATGCTAAAATACTGTTTATAATTTTTGCTAAAAGAATCAAAGCCATTATACCTGAATTTGTGGACAATGGCTGGGGGTGGTGCTGTGAAAGGGAAAATGCTGAGGGGAACCTGGTGGGTATAAGGAGAGTTTAAGGATGAGGCTGAATAAGAAAGAATAGAACATGCTGCAGTTGTGATAGAACATGCTGCAGGAGTGATCTTCTTTTATATAAAAAATGATACAATAGAGTGGAGTTTTGTATTTCAGTTTCCGGGGGAGGAAGGGGGTAAGTTCAAATTTTACAGGATGGAATTGAAGATTATATAAGTCACCTAAAATATAGTCATTCATTAATGGTGACTTATCAAGGGAAATACGTGCGAAAAGGGGCACAAGACAAGGATGCCCCTCTTCCTGAGTTTCTTCATATTAGCTGTAGAAGTTTTAGCACTGAAAGTGAAGGCAAGGGCTTTTTGGTCATTTTTATCAGGGAAAAGAAAGAATTTGCAGCTTATTATATGTTAATAATGGAGAGACAAAAACTAATAATACAGGTGCTATACAGCATATTAGAGGATTTTTAAAAAAATCAGGCGTACAACAACATTGTTCATTTAAGATTAGCAAAAGTGACAGCAAGTATAGGGAAGGAGCTGGCAGACAGACAAAAATGGGACAAAATACTTAGGGAATTAGATGTGGAAGAGTGTGGGGGCGATTATCAGGTTTAATTATGAACTGTTGCAGCAAATTTCATTGATGCTGAGTAGATTTAATAGAAATACTACCCTACTTTCATTAAGAACAAACACAATTCAAATAATAATGTTGCTAAAGAGATTATATGTGTTTAGTATCGACCAACTGAAAGAAACAGTAGGTAGATAAACGTTTCAAGTATGGTGTGAAAGATTTGCATGGGGAGGTAAAGGAGTTAGGACAGTGAGGGGAAAGGCGCAGGCTGATTATAAAATATGGAGACTGGATATCGACAGAATTAAGGGAGTAAAAACTGAATAATAAAGTGGGATTGGTGTGCTACAATAATTGAGAGAAATGAAAGAGTAGAATTTTCTCAGATTTCTGGAAGATGAATGGAGTGCATCTGGAACAATGCTAGAATTAAGGTAAGGGGAAGGTTGAACAGTGAAATGGGAGAAGTAGAAAATGCAGGGGGTAAAAAATCTAGGGATTTTATAAAGAGGAGGGGAAATTAAACTTTTGGAGCTAGACAGTGTTTAAGGAGACATTGAATAATGATATTGAGGACTGGTTGCAATTGGAGTAACTGATAATTGTTATACAGGGATGGCTATAAAGAAAGGAATCCTCAATAATCCTAAGTTATATTCAAGAAAATGTGGTAGCAGTTTAAGTGAAGATGGAAGAAGAACACTGAAAGAACCAGGTAAGATGGAGTACCCTTCATAGAAAAACAAATTATCAACTGTTTCATCAAAGTATAGAAAAACTTAAGATTGAGGGAGGCATTAGTGAAATGGTAGACTTTTCTCTGAAAGATATGGAAGAAATGTTAGGGTAGCAAAAAAATATGAACATACAGGAGAACACCAAATGCTAAAAATTGCTGTTCTTCCTTAGCAATATATTTACAGTGGTGCAAGACCCCCTCACCACAGCTACTTACACACACACACACACACACACACACACACACACACACACACACACACACACACACACACACACACACACACACACACACACCAATATATATGGGGTCTATATTATAACATCGAATTCTACAAAGATGGAATGTTATAATATCGAACCCTAATCACCGAAATCCAAAAACATCGAACAATCAGAATAGCGAATTTTTTCCCAGGGAAAAAAATTGCTATTCCGAGAAACATACACACAACACAAGCACACACAAAGAACAGCAATTCACACACATACACTTAAAATCCTACACCTACACCTAAACTAAACTTTACATACACTACTAGCTATCCACTTACCTTAACCCAACCCTAACCCTAAGGTCCGTCACTATCGCACACTCACCTCACCCGCGAACTAACCCTAACTCACCTAACCCACATCCTAACCCTAACCTACACACAACCACACACTTACCTGACCAGCGCCCTAACCCTAACTCACCTAACCCGCCCCCTAACCTACACACAATCGCACAGTTACCTGAACCCGACCCATAACGTTCCAACATATCGAATGCTGAAAGCAGCGAAGCCACAGGAACAGCCCATCGAATTCTTTCCCTGGGAAAGAATTCGGTGTCCTGCACCTTTGCTGTTTTCAGCGTTCGACATTACGGGGTCGATATTATAACATCCGATCTTTGTAGAATTCAATGTTATAATATAGACCCCATATATGTATATGTGTGTGTGTGTGTGTGTGTGTGTGTGTGTGTGTGTGTGTGTGTGTGTGTGTGTGTATATATATATATATATATATATATATATATATATATATATATATATATATATGCATATAGAGAGAGAGAGAGAGAGTCTCCATCTTAGTATTTCTAAGTTTGTATTTTACTCCTTCAGTCTTACTGTTCCAGGATGCCCACTAATAAGTCTTGGAGGTGAATACAGTTACTGCTAAAACAACTATTACCAGTGCTTTATGATCCATATATGGATTCACAGGTGGTACAGAAGTACTCTTCAGGTGAGAACAATGTGTAAAATACAGGTGTTGGAGGTATAGAGAAGGTTAAGCTGGCTATATTCTTATATTCCGGGGTTGCTCTATTCTGAGGTCCTTGTGGGAAAAATGTGTAATGGAATGTGAAAACATATGTAGTAATTATGTACCGAGGGAATAGAGGTTCACATCATTGGGGCAAGAACTACAGGAGTGGAAGGATAGGAAAAAATAATTGTAGCTGGGGAGATGGGTTTGAAACCTTGTCACAAAAGGTTATAAAGAAGATATGGACTGGTATGATAGTATGACTAAAGTGATTAATTTTAGAACATATACTTTTAGCTTACTATTCATTTGTGTGTATTGTGTCAGAGGCAACAGTACAGTGTTGACACAAATGCCAATGTATGCTAAAAGAAAAAGTTAATTTGTACTCAAGGAACAAGACGTGTATGTTCTATTTGCTCAATGACTGAAGCAGAGATGTTTGCATTCTTATTGCTAGTTTAACATGTTCAGTGACATGCTTATGGTTGTAAAAGTTGAAAATACTGAGTAAAAATAAATAAAAAATGAATACAGATGGTTGAATTCATAATTCATTGCAGGTCATTTCATTGACAGGTAGACATTTTCCAAATCAGCATTTATATGAGATTGCTGCAGGCTGTTTAGGTTTTTTTCTCCTTTCCCACTACTGTGTGATCATAGAGTTAGCATATGTAATTAGAGGGATAGAGTGGGGTCTGGCCTCCTGCAAAAAGACGTATTTTGATCTGCATGGGTGGCTCTTAGATGTGCTATGTTCTTGATCAGTTGCTGTCAAGCAGTTAAGTCTGATCCTTAGCTTGCTTTATTGATAACAGCAAGATATTGCACTCATTAATAACTCTTAGGGCAAGCTAGTTTTAATGGTCAGTATCCCATGACTATCAGCAGATGACCTACATTATCATGAAAACTGATACAGCAGTTTGGTTCTTATTTGATGATGGAACTTTGGTTATAAAGCAGCCTTCACATCAGACTAGCTGTTTGCATTGGCACTTAATGCTATGTTTTCTAGAGATGTCAACAGGCATGTCATCGACCCTCTGGCTAACAGATATTGTTAAAGACGGTTTTAGATTCCATACCTTTTTCTTTCCGTCCTGCTTTCCATTTGCTAGAAAAGAAAAGAAAATGTAAAGCAAAATCCGTGCCTTTTCGTTTATGGACACTCTTTTGGTGACCTCTGAAGTAGACTGCAGTCAGAAGACATAAGTGAGTACACAGCTTTAAAGACAATGCTGGTCAAGCACTGTAGGTTAGGAGAGGTTTATAACTGAAGGCTGCCAACTGAGGATTCAAAGAGCTGTAGTTAAGGCATCACTGTATGTAATTAGTTAGCTGCTTCAACAAATTTAAACTCACCCTAAAGAACTACCTACTAAATACTAAAATCTGCCCCTGCATCTATCCACATAGATAAACATCCTACCTCATTGAGCCTTCCTCTAGCGTACCCCAATCTTTACCCCTCAAAACCAGTAGGAAACTCTTTGATCTATAAGTTACTTTAAACAACTCTGTTCTTACTATAATCTCCCTAAACTTAACTATCATTCTAATCTCTCACCCCTTTAAAACTCCCTCACTAGTGACTCTTCTTTCCATTATTAACTCTTTCAACCTAACACTTCCCCTCTAGTGATCTTTCCATTTAACTTTCAACCTATTACAATATTTACAAGAAAAAAGTGTGTGTGTGTGTGTGTGTGTGTGTGTGTGTGTGTGTGTGTGTGTGTGTGTGTATATCTTGTAAATTACTCTGTTTTTCTCTCTGATATTGTAACTTCCCACAATTTATTATTCTGTTTCTCATTTTGTTATATTGTACTATATTGTACTATAATTTTTGTTGTTGTTGTTGTTGTTGTGTCTTTCGGCTTTTCCCGGTTAGGGGTCACCACAGCAGAACTCCGGTCCGCTAATGATTGGCAGTTGATTTTTACGTGCCGAGTTGCCAGCCCTGACGCACAACTTTCAACGAAGGTACGCCCATTCACGCATGTCTCCACACAGAAGACGCTCTAGCTGAGAATCAAACCGGAAAGCGTCTTACTGTGAAGCAACAACGGTACCGCAGCACCACCACCGTAATTTCTGTAAAGTCTGTAAATTATTGTAAAATACTGTGTAATCATAATGTGTTTGTGGAGCTTTTTTCCCTAGGCCTCCCCCGAAAATGGGCTCCTGTCCCAGTCAACAAATGTCAATAAATAAATAAATAACCTTTATCTACTTTCAGATTTCATTTAACTTAAGTACTGTGTTTTCTCTTCATTGTCTCACCTTCTTGAAATTCAGCATCATGGCCTAACCACTTCAGATATCCTAATACTCTCTACTGTTTAACTGGACTGTTACATGGTACATAACAGTAAAGATATTGTCCATGATTGCATCTGACTTTACTCAGAATCAGAAATAGCTCCGTACACCCCTCTTTCTAATATTTATAAAGCAGTGGTATTTTAAGATAACACAACAATGAATAAGACTACCTTGAAGTTTGCAGCATCGTTTTGCTCTCCCTCTCCCTTTGAGATTGATGACTTTTTGGGGGTTGCATGAGATATTTTATTTTATTTATTTCATAAATGGATAAGTGGTCTAGTCTGAACATCCTTTTCTGCCAGGATCTAAACCATAAAACAAATACAGAGAAAACAATGACAGCTTACTGATAAAATACTGGCATTTCAATAGTCAGTTCACAAAAAATATTGTTGTCATATGGGTTTGTCAGAGATGGTGGCTAAACAATTTGCATAGAGCATTAACATTGCTCAAAAGAGCTTATAATATAACAAAAATGTAATGTATAACAGAGAAAAACTGAACAGCAATAAAGTAATAGAGAATATTCTAAGTATACTAGTCAAATGACATTAGAGTGAATTAGACCCCTAAATGATGAAACAAAAAATAAATAAATAAATAATAACCACAAGGAACTAAGAAGTATAATAACATAATTAAGATGATAGTGTTCTTGTAAGTCAAAGCCTCAAAGAGAATGTTGCACAGGATTATAGGTTTAATTCCTGGAATGTCCCTATTTGCCAGCTCTTGAGTGTTTTTGAAGTACCGATGCCAGACTGCTTAAAGTGGCCAGCGGTACACTAGGTCAGCTCTAGCAGTACACTAGTTGACTTCCCACTGTAGCCTCTGTGAGACGTGGCAGTGGTTCACACCTTTTTTGATTAAATAAAGACTGTGTACATAACAGGACTTTCACTGAGAGGTACACTGGCATTGTCAGTGATTATTTACCACTAACAACAATGCTGTACTCTACAAATACCTCAACAAAGAAACATGATCACAGACTTCCAGTACTGAATTAACCAGTAAAGAGTGACTGGCTTATTACACCAAACATTTGAGGTGGTGAATAGGGAGATCCCAAGAATTAAGCCTGTACTCCTGGAGGTAGGTAGGTAGTAAACCCTTGCAATCCACAGCTCTCAGCAGCAGTAAAAAAATAAGGACAGTAAGTACAGTAGTTTTTATTTATTGTTTTACTGTTCTTTAATTTTTACAGAAGGAAAGGAAAGTAATTAAAGGAGCATTTTCAGCTACAACCAGAGCCAGATGCAGAAACAAGTATAGAAACTGACAGTAGTAACTTGACACAACAGTCACAAATGAGGATGTGCTAATGTAAAGTGATTTAGAAAGCAATCCTTGTAATAAGAATAACAAAATACAGCTGTCAGTTTAACAAAAAACAAAAACTAAATGATTCTCTTACTTAGACAATAAATTAAGGCTTTTTATTGCAAGAATTTATCTATACCAAGTTACTGTTAAAGAGGAATGCAGGTCTGGGGAAGTAGGACTGGTGAGGATGTATGTCCAAGGATTAAGTTGTTATGATAAATGGAATGAATAATTTAAATTAAGTCAAGCAGAGTCAATCATTTATTGTAGCTCACAAAAGTGATCGCTTAATATAGTGATTTACTTATTAGTCAGAGAATAGGAGATAGAAAGATAGATTAGTCTTCCTGGAATGAATACAGATAGATTCACTTTCAAGTAGTAAAGTAATGAATCTGTAAAGTACACAGAGTGCTGAGGATTATCCATACCAGCAGAGGAATTCCAGACAGTAGAACCAAGAACAATAAACATACCTTTAGCATCCAGCCATTTGACTTAGATGTTGCTAATTATGCAAACACTGCATTGTGAGGAGGCAGGTGAATGACACTAAGAAGTATCACTTTAACAATGTGAGTGGAGGATATATCCAAAATCACTAACTGTACAGCACGTGAGATATAACTTGTGTTCAGGCAGGCAAATCATGTGAAAACAAACATATCACAAAGTAAAGAAAAGTCAAGTACCATACCAGCCAATCAGTAAAACAGTTCACTGTACATTTCCAGGCATGTCCAAAGGGCAGTTTCAGGTGTACTCTCCAATCCAACTGGTGAATCTGGGCATTTTGAAGCAATGTTACAACTGTCTTATGTACACAGACAACCCTCTCCTCCTTCCACCTAACACTAATGCATGCGAGAGATGCAATTATACAGCCAAACTGGAGGCTAAGCTCTCTCAACCCAAGACTGGACCAGGCAGTCAAGAGGAGAAGGGAATTACTTGCATCACACCACCAGTCTCACATAGACCTATGAAACCAGCACTGGAAAAAAACACACATAAATACATGAAAACATACTCGGAGGCTCTAAATAAAAATCTGCAAAAGCAACAGAGACCTCCAAAGCAGACATCCAAGCAACCTACACCCTCCAATACAAACCATGAAACACATACTTCACAAAACCAGTGTGCCACACAATCACAGCCCTTAAGGCAAAATAACATACCCAGCACACTAGTAATACGTGACTCTATAGTCAGGCACACTGACGTCCCACTCAGTAGGCTGAATAAGGAGAAGGTTACTGTTAGCTGCCTGTTGAGTGCCAGGATCCACCACATAACACAAGCACTCAGGTCACTCCAGAACAAGTACAAATATGACTCTGTCATTGTCCATGTTGGTGTGAATGACCTGAGCCGTACCTCCCTGGACTACATGAAAAGCGACATGGAGGAGCTCTCTGATCACATAGCCCAGGCTGGTATGACCCTGACCCTGAGTAGTTCCTGCCCTCACCAAGAATTATACCACGGTATAGAGAAAAAATGATCAGTTTCAACAATTGGCTAAGCTTCTGGTGTCATTCAAAGAGGATCCAGTGTCTGTCAGCCTGGGATGACATGCTGGACAAGCCACGCTGCTTCGCTACAGATGGCTTGCACCTATCACCCTTAGGCTTTTGAATACTGGCCAAGGCTCTTGCCCCCCATAGTGCCTTTTTTAGGCAAGGCTCAAAAGACAAACCCACCGCCGTAAATAGCATAAGTAACAAAAAACTGAAGGAAATGCTACTCAATGCCAGAATTCTAAACCTCAAAATGCACGCACTCGAGGCACTCCTCAGTATGGAGAAAATCGATATATGTGCAGTAACAGAAACCTGGTTTAAGGATCCAAGAGCACCCCAGCACTACCAGACTACAACTCATACAATACATTTCGGCCACAAAACCTTGACCGAAATACAAAAGGCGAGGGAGTATCCATATTCCTCAAGGATACCCACACTTCCATGTTAGTGGCACAGCACGATGCTTCAGAGATCATCCACATGCAACTAACAACAGGTAAAACTGCTATTTAAATTATAGCTTGCTACAGATCACCCACCATGTCCCAGGACCCCCACTACACATTCCAGGAAACAGTGGGAAACATAAAGGTCCTACCAAACACCCTGATATTGGGTGATTTCGATTACCCAAACATTAACTGGGAGAACTACTCAAGTACAAACTCCCTTGCCCAACATTTTCTAGAATTTATAAACTCAAATTCCCTGGATCAACTGGTCAACACCCCCACCAGAGGTGACAACATATTGGACCTGGTCATCATCAAGATGGGCGACCGGTGTTCCACACCGGAGGTCAACCCCTCGCTAGTTAGATCTGACCATAAACTAATCACTCTGGATATCCACATTCCGCCACCACCCCCGGTCAAAGAAACCACCGTGAAAAACTTTTCAAAAGCAAACTTCACATTACTTAAAACTGAGGTGGGAAGTTTCAAAGCCCCCATGCTAAAGGATAACACCGTTCAAGCTGCAAAATCCTTTACTAATGCACTCTATGGGCACCTACAAGAATGCATGGATCGTGCTATCCCAAACAAAACCAAGACTCACTCCTCCAAGAAAAGGAAACCAGTCTGGTGGACCCCTGCCATAAACAAGCTATACAAGAGAAGGAGGAAACTAGTACAGAAAAGAGTAAAATCCCAAGAAGGGAAGACATCCCTGATCAGTATCAGCAAGAAACTACATTCCCTCATAAAATCATCCAAGGCTAGCTTCGAAAGAAAAATTGCCATGGACTCCAAAGATAACCACAAGGCATTATTTAGCTGTGTCAAGAATCTAAGTGGCAATTCTCAGATCTGCTCAGAGTTAGTGCAGAATAGCACAAAATACACTGAACTGACCAATATAGCCAATATCCTGGCAGACAGGTTCAGTGTAAACTTCACCCCCCCTCTCACCCCCAAAAGGGCCCATAACTATACCAGAAGAATGTAGTGCCCCTGAAATCACAGACACTCAGGTTAAAACAGCTCTCTCCAAAGCCAAAAACACAGCATCAATGGGACCGGAGGGTGTCCCAGGCTGCGTCCTACATGAGCTCAAAGATGAACTAACCCCTCACCTAAACACACTGTTTAATCTCAGCCTCTCCACAGGCTACGTGCCCACAGAGAGGCACACAGCAATGGTTATTCCGCTCCACAAAGGTGGAGCCACAACGGACCCCAGGAACTATCGCCCTATAAGCCTGACTAGCTTGGTCTGCAAAGCTATGGAGCACATCATCATGGATCTCATTAACAGAGACATAGGAAACCTCCAAACACTGGACCCTACCCAGTTCGGCTTAGTTAAGGGCAGATCATGCCTCCTAAACATGGTGGACTTCTTTGAGACAGTTACCAAGGCTATAAACGAGGGAAAGGTGGTCCACACTGCCTACCTAGACCTCGCAAAGGCCTTCAACACCATTCCCCACTCAAGTATTATAGATAAGCTCACCAGCCTGAACATAAACCCCTACGTCACATGATGGGTTGCCAACTGGCTCACGGACAGAACCCACATGGTAAGAGTTGCGAGAGCTAGGTCTGACTCTAAACCGGTTACAAGTGGCGTTCCCCAAGGTTCAGTCCTAGGACCCCTCCTGTTTTACATATACTTCTCAGAGGTACAGGCAAGCACAGGAGGACTATGGCTGACCAAGTTCGCAGACGACTGCAAACTAGAGGCTATAATTGACTCACCGGCTGACACAGACATCCTCCAAAAGGGTCTCACTGAGACAGATACCTGGTGTCAAACCATGGCCTCAAGCTAAATGCCAAAAAGTGCATAGTCATCCCCTTTGGAAAAAACAAAGTACCCACAAACTACCACATAGGTGGTATCCCCTAAATACGGAAGATGTAATAAGGGATCTGGGGTCCCAAGTAGATAGTAACCTCTCCTTTGATAATCACATTGCCAAAGTGGTTAGAAAATCCTTCTATGTGGCCCACCTAATCACAAAAGGGTTTGCATCCAGATCAAAAGATGTCATTGGGCCCCTCTATGCATCACTCATCAGACCCATCATAGAGTACAATGCCCCATTTGGGATGTACCTTACAAGACACCTGCAACAACTGGAAAGACCACAGAAGTACCTCACCAAGAGGATCACTGGCCTCAAGCAGATGCCCTATGCATGTCGACTGAAGAAACTCCAGCTGTACTCGATTGCATACCGCCTACTCAGAGGTGATCTCTGCCTGACGTACAAGGCCATATCCAACCCAGAATTGATGGACATGCTCCACCTAAAGAAAACCATATCCCCTCAAGCCACACGCTCCAGACATCTAAACCTCACCACAACAATAAATAGGACGTGCTGGAGGGATAGATTCCTGTCCCAGAGACTTCCCATGCTCTGGAACAAGATTCCAATCTACATTAGGCAGAGCTCCTCGCTAACCCTCTTCAAGAGAAACCTTGATGAGTGGATGGGAAACAGAAAGTTTACCCCAGGAATCACTTTAATGGCTCTACTGGACATAGGTACAGGGAACTAATCTAAGGGGGCAGCAAAAGCCAACACATTCCAGCTAGGCTTATAAATGCCTTTGAGCAGATAGCCTAGTACCTACCTATGAACCTATGAACATATATATAAATTATACAACTATTTCATTAAATAACCTGCACAGTTAACCTTCAGCGGCATGGATTCAGCTGTTGCAAAAGACTTTCAATGAGTTCAAGTGGTTGGATACTGTGCATAAAACTAATGCATCTAGTCAAGCAAACGATGTGTAGTAGGAAGGTGAATGGTGTGCTCCTGGATGGGGAATGCTCAATATGTCAAGGTCAACATGAAAACAGCAACAAAAAAGTCACTTGGGTTAAGGTGAGATGAACCATTTGGCAACTGTTCTTTTTGGTTTTGTTTTGTTGTTGACACAAGTGACTACTGTGGTTACCTGGCAAAACTGCTCTGGTTAAGTGACTTGCTGAAAATCAACAATATGTTGGTGGCAATTGACAGAATCTAGTCCAGAGCTATGGGATAATGCCCCTTAGCAGCACAGTCACAATGTTCGGTGGTTTACTGTTCATTTGCTGCCTGTGTTCTGAATAGATAGGTCATAAGAAAAAGGTATAGCAATCATTGGATGTGTCATCCTCTTTGTCTGACCTTCACCTCCAAATATTTAGTTGATTATTCCAAATCATCGTTGATAACCGAGGGAAATCCCCATTTCTGCATCTCAGAGGTAGTGGTTGTTTAATATGGCTGACCTTCTACAGTATTTTCAACATCTCTTACAGCTGCAACAGCAGATCTTTTTAGAGATGGGCTGCTGTAAATGCACCACTATTACGTGACCTCTCCCAAATTATATGACCTCTGTGAGACATAGCAGTGTTGCAAGTCACTTGTTTCCTGGAAACTGCACTGATGCTGAAAAAGTGAATTTTTCTTAGTGAAGTTTCTTGCTTCATCTTTCCTATTTTCAGTACATACAAATAATTTGTAAGAGAAACAACAAGGTTTCGCTACCTTCCAGTCCTCTGTTGTGTCAAAGTATTGGGTTCCTATTCACTTTCAAATGCATTATCAGAGCACTGGGGAAGTGAAAACAGTTTGTTGCCAGATTTCAAGCTGACTTTCTGAAAAACCTGGTCACATTAAACAGCTCTACTTTTCAGGCAGAGCCTGAGTTTCTTATTCACATTTTTAATGTGAGACATTCCTGAGGCCTGTCTTGTTCCCAAATGCCTCTTAAAAAACCCAGAACACAATTATTCCCCGCCCCTACCCCCACATCCAGGCTCTTGCACATGCCTATAAATTTTGATTGCTTTAGCATATCTTGTTTTCCAGGTCTTTCAGCTTAGCCATAATGGATTCTGTTTCTATCACCATCTTTTTCTTCCGGCACTTTCTTTGGCATGGATGAGCTCAGTTTTTTTTTATTTCATTGTAATCACTTGCAGCCAAATTGTGTGCTGTCCTGGAGTTATGACCAAATATGGGTAAATATGGGTAGGCTTGTAGTAAGCAGCACCACTATAACTGCACACAGAGTATTCTTGATCTCTTGGAAGTCACCTGATACTTGTCATTATCAGAAAACCTGCCATGTTTGTCAAGTAGATGCTGCTGTGATGCATGAAATTACAAACATCGGAGGAGCATCACAGAAGATCTTACAGATTGTCATGTATTATTCCTTCTCCAAACATGGTGAAATGAGATTATGGAGGCTAATTTTTGTAACTTAAAAGCAGAGAAGGTGCAGAGGGGTCTATATCACGAAATCGAAAAGACTGCTAATCGAACGGCATTTACATCGAAAATGCCATTTATCGAAGTCGCTCTTGTGAGGGGCTGCATCCCTCACACTCCTCACTAATTATATATACCAACTCTGAGGTTGCACTACAGTGATGAAAGGGCAAATTTTCCAATCTTCACTGTACTGTGATCTCACAATAAACACCTCTATGAATGGCAGTTCGATGTGAAATACTGTTTAATTACCGGTCTTTTCGATTTGGTGATATAGACCCAGTACACAGTGGCCTATTTTTGTGCTCCCTGTTTAGATGTTCACTGACACTCCCAAAACAGAGTAAACACTTGCAATGGTTTAGATAATCAAATTTGTATCACATCAGCTTTGCTTCTCTTGGAATGCCAGGCTCTGTACCTTCTGCCCACTCCCTACAAATGCGTTTCTTCAAAGTTCCATGCCATATCATAAAGTCTGTCATCGACAACTGAAATATGAAATGGTATCCCTAAATAAAATGATTTTGTATATTACAGGAGACTAAAAACAAAGGGGTAAGAGTTTGTTTTCCTAACACAGAGACTATTGGAGGTATCACACTCAGAACTTGATGCAATTTTAAATCTGTCCATTTGTAAATGAGGGGCACTTCAATGTTTTAAAATACTACTGATGAAAAAGACAACGAAAGTGGCTAGAATTCCCCAATTTACTTCATTACAATCAGCTCACAGTCATCTACAAAGTCCTCAATCAACCTGACAAAACTCCTGGACTAAAAAAACCTTATTAATTCTTACAGTAATCCCAGGGTACTACGATCATCCAACAAACTCCTTGTTCAAACTCTCAAATCTAATAACTCAGCTGGAGACTCACTGTTTTCTAACTATGATGGCAGAATTTGGAACTCACTTCCTGCAGACCTAACCTTAGACTCCTCACTAACCAAATTCAAAAGAAGTCTCAAAGGGTATCTTACCACTCACTGGCTATGTCCTTCCTCCAACCCAGATTGACCCTCTGCTACCCAATTCTACAACCTGACACTACCCATTATCTCTCTATTCCTTCACCCTTGACCCTACCCTTACTTACCCCTCTACTTAATCCACCCTCTACTACTTGCATTGCCTCTTTTTGCCTATGACTCTTTAGTATAACTCACTTTTTCTTCTTTCCAATGGTACACTTAACAGTACTGTATACGATACTGAATTACACTATATATCATATTATCCAGGGTAGACTGTAGCATTTTTGCCTCCCTAGTCTGGGTATGTTATTGTCTACCAGAGTCTGTAAACCAAGCCTTACTGTTCAATTGCACCTATTAATGTACTGGGTTGTTGACTGTATATTATTATCTACTATAGTTCGTAAGCCAAGTCTTACATTTTAATTGTAATTTTATTGTCTATATTGTTGGAGCTTTTCTCCCCGGGCCTTCGTGGAAAATGGACATATAACCAGTCAGACTTTCCCAGTCAACAAATGTAAAATAAAAAATAAAAATAAAATAAAATAAGGCATTAGGAAAACATCTTCTGAAGAAAACAAACTTAGAAACTAACTTCAGTGATGAAAAAGATGGTATGCATACAAAAATACATGGAGCATGGCTATTATCCAGAAATCTCTTTTTACATTTTCATTTCTTAAAAAGAATTTGGTTGCCTTACCTTAGTCAAGGTTCTCTTCTCGTTGTTTTTAGGTAAATGCTGGACCAATGGCATATGCCCGTGCTTTTATTGAAGAGAAGAATGCAAAGAAATATCCTGACAACCAAGTGAAACTTGTTAAGGAAATATTTCGGTAAGTAGAAGTAGTTGATGCTACATTCTTAATTCTTTCCCTTCCAGTTTCTAAATACAGATCAGATTTCTCCAGGGAAAATAAGGAAGGGAGTGTACCAATATGGGGAGAAAGAATTAGCTGGGAATGCTTAAGATGGTTAATGGAAAGATGAGAAGGGAGTGTACCAATACAGGGAGAAAGAATTAGCTGTGAACGCTTAAGATGGTTAATGGAAAGATGAGAAGATAGTGAATATACAAAACAAAGTGAAAAGGATTGTATTTGACCTCACCTAGGATACAAAGAAGGTGTGCAGGTGTTCTAGTTAACCTCTAAGACATCCAACAGGTCTCTTAGGGAACTGGTGATCTTTGGGGACTGGATGTAAACAGATCTGATGCTCAGCTACAAAAAGAAAGCAAGGAGAAACATGGATTACAGAGAAGTGATCCTGACATTAAATGCCAGTAAAACAGTAGAGACAGTCTTAAGGTTAAGGTTTTCAAGATTTCTGAAGCAAAGTGATCTGCTTATTAAACACAAGAATCGATTCATAGAGTATAAATCCTGTCAGACTAGTATGTGGACAAAGGCAACTCTGTGGACATGATATATTAGCACAGCCTCAGACTTAGCCCCACACTTCAAGCTCCTTGCTAAAACAATGAGGCAAGTGTGGGTAGTAAATTGTGCAGATTGGAGCAAAAGGGTTGAACAGCAAAATGGCAAGGAATGTTGAGAGGTAGTTAGGTTTACATTTTTGGACAGTGAAAACCTTACAAGTAGTATATTACAGGAATTGTCTCAGGGTCTAGCCATATTTATGTGCTTATCTCTGACCTCACACAGACCAAAGAGAGTATACAAGTAAGTTTCTTCATGATGGAATCAAGGTTAGTGAGATAGTGCTGGCTCATTAGTACACAGTTAATTTTATATGCCTGCATTACAGGTGACCCATGATCAACATGAGGCTTAGACATTGGTGTCCAGGAAATAGGAGAGTGATGAAGAAAAGACGGTTAGCCGCTCCTTTGGTGGTGAAAAAGTGTGTGTGTGTGTGTGTGTGTGTGTGTGTGTGTGTGTGTGTGTGTGTGTGTGTGTGTGTGTGTGTGTGTGTATATTGGCAACATGCATCCAATCAAGCAATCTCTGGTAGAGACCAGAGAACAGGCAGCAGGCATCCGTTTGCAAGGAGGATTGTACTGCGAGAAGACTGCATCACTTCTGTGAGTCAGTGATATCCCTTTGTTTTATCCCCTGCAAATCCACTCCTTGAGTACTTGTTGAGATATTTGCAGGGAGGGAACTGTGCATCAAAAATTAAAAAAATAATATTGGAAGATAGTATCATGCAGAAGTGGGGACTAAGAATGGTAATTGGGTGTAACTACACTGAAGGAAAAGGTGGCGGCTTCTCTTCTACCATTTCAAAGGCATGATGATGTGTATAACAAGTGACAGCTGTGGAATAAGTCATACAGCTGTGGCAGTCAGTATAAAAAATCCAGAGCCAGAGACAGACTTAGGTTACTTTTACAGAAAGACTAAACTATCAGGCACTCAGATGGACAGCAATGGCAAAAGCAAAGCAAATATCAGATGTACATCTGTGGATAGAGTGCAAAGGTAGGAAGGTCATAAATGTCCTTGTATCAGATATTGATAATGCTGAGTTTGGAACTGGGCAGTCATGAAGGCTTTATTGGAAGAAGGAGGACACCTTGCTGTAGACATTATAGAGGAAGACAATTAAGATGGTGAGGAGCCTGGAGAAAAATTACATATAAGTAAAGACTGGTAACGTTTGTCCTCTTTTGTACTAAAAGATAGTAGAGGTAGAGAGGCTATCATACTGATATATCAGTATCTAAATGAAAAATGTGCCAGACCTACACTGAAAAGGTAGGGCAGGGCGGGAGAAACTTGTCATGGCAAACAGAACAAGGATCATAATTTGACCTAGATGCAGAAAAGTATTGCTTCACTGAGAGCATGATAAATAGGTAGAATCATCTCCCAGAATGGAAAGTCATGCATAATGCACATGTGGCCTTTAAAATTAATTATGATTCACTTGCAGTGAGATGGATGAAGGCAGGGCAGTAGGTGCCTCCTTCTGCAAAATAAATTAAAAACTTCAGAATAAATGTGGAAAACACCTAAGAAACCTTTGTCTTTGAGTCCACAACATAATTTTTTAAATGTCTGTCAATAATTTAAGTAATAAAGAAAGATGAAAGTTAATTTTTATGAGGTATATTTTGTGGCATATTTAGCCAAATAATAACCTTCTTTGGAAATATGGAGTGATGTTATTCTAATAACCATATCTGTCTAAAAACAGCAATCTCCTATAGTTAACCTGTCCTGTAATATTTTATTGCTGACACAATATGAGATTTTAAGCTATGTGAGTGAGAAGATCTAAATATTCTTGATCTGTGATTAGAGTTAGACTAAAGAGCAGTTTGATAACATCTGCCTAGTTAGGTGGACTTTTCACTTGTTGATTCCAATATGTTTTTATTACTTAATTTAATGTAGAAGTTTTTATAATCATTTTTTATCTCATTCGAATGCTAATTTTTCTGCATCTGGCCTTTCCTATTAGAGTATAACATTATCGTCCTTTACTTGATGACAGCATCATGCAGGACGATGAAGACATGAATACTGGCTGTGATTTCAAATACTATTTCTTTTCATTACAATTGTTCTCTATTTACTTGGAGCTATTTGTTAAAAGAGAGCAGTTTGGTACGTCCAGCATTCTGTTGCCCACACTTACATCCTGAGTCACATCATTTTCTAATGCAAGTTCTTATTTTTTAGCATTTGTAACTGCATTTGAATTTCAGATGTGTCATGATTTTTAAGCATGTGCAATGCTCTGTTATTTTGTAATATGGACAGATGCATTTCTGCTACAGCCTGAGCACTAAAGCTGAAACATAACTGCACATTGCATAAAGTAACATGGTATTAATGTTTAAAACTAATTATGAGCTGTAGAAATGATGAATACCAAGACTGATGTATGATTAGGTATATTATAGAACATTCAGTAATTCTGACAGCTTGGTAGTGTGTATAGCAGACTGATAACTTAAAGATGAGTCAGGAGTTCGGGTCTGATACTGAGACTGCGTTATGAAAGATGCTTGGTGTGGTACACTGAACTAACCATCATTTGTTCCACCAATAAATGGAGTTTCTTAAAGAAAATCATTATGCATCTTGTTAATGCTTTGGCATACCAGGATCTAGAATTACCATAGCACCTGAGTTTGGAGAAAAGGTGAAGACTATACAAGTCTGTAATGCATAGGATGGTTAGGAGGCCAAAACAATATTCTCATCATTTAAAGGAGGAAGGAAGAAGAAAGGTGTTTATCCTATTATTCCTAGCTGGGGTGCTGCTGTAAATTTTATTTTACTTTCTGATGAAGTATGTGGACATGGAGCTTGGCACATTGTTCACTGCATGTGGGCTTTGCTTCCATGCAGAATTATTGTGTGTGTGTGTGTGTGTGTGTGTGTGTGTGTGTAGAGGCTGCATGCTTTGATTACTGAGTGTGTGTGTGGGTAGGGGACCTTGGGCTTAGAACTCTGGCAGTGTGGTTAAGAGACAGTGGGTTTGCTTTAATCACTGATAATATTATAAGCAGACTGTTCTTGCTTACAGTATGTTTTGAGAGAGGCTGCAAACTTTGATTCTGGAAGTCGTGGTTGCCGATTGCATTTTCTACAGATGCTAAATACTAGTAGGCTGGCTAGGGCAGGGGGCTGAAGGGCTGTGCAGTCCTTCATAGGATTGCTAGGAAGGACAGCAAGGAATCCTGTGACTTAACAAAGCAGTGGACGGAGCTACATACATTAGTCACTATAAGAAGAACTGGAAGAGTGTTCTGCTGTCTGATCAAAAGTATGAGGAGTGTGGCCTGGGGCTCTGATCACCAGTGGGATACTCCAGATAAGACTGGGGAGTTGCTTTGGCTGCTAGATTAGAAAGAGCATGCAAGTCACTGCTAAAGCATGGAAGAATGAAAGCAACAACTATCACTGAGATGGTAAGGTTAGAGGTGGCCTATGCTTATGGCTGGTAAAAAGGCCAGGCCTGAAAGGACTGCCAAGTGCTGAAAGTTTCCTGTTGGGTGGCCACTACTGACAGAGGTCAGCAGAAGGTCTGTAGGCTAGGCTTTTCTAGCATATGCTATCAATCTTCTAAGAACAACAGCATTTTTGTAACAATTACATACTTTTTTCTGTAGACTGTACTGAAGGCTGGGAAAGGCATGACTCATTCTAGCTTTCATTCTGTTATACAATTGTGTGTTACATTGATTCTTTCAAGTGGGTATTGGTTTGTGTGTTTTTGTTTTAGGCAATTTGCTCAAGTATGTGGACAGGCTCTGGAACTGAATGGCCGTCTTATTAAGCAGGACCAACTGGAGTATCAAGAAGAGATGAAATCACACTACAGGGATATGCTGAGTGAGCTGTCAGCAATCATGAATGAGCAGGTCAGCACCGTCATGTGTGTTGTTGTGCATGTTTCATCATGTTGTGTTCTGCCATGTGACATAAATCATAGCTCTTGTTGCGTCTTTCGGCTTTTCCTGGTTAGGGGTCACCACAGCGGAACTCCGGTCCGCTAATGATTGGCAGTAGATTTTTACGTGCCGAGTTGCTGGCCCTGACGCACAACCTTCAATGAAGGTGCGCCCATTCACACATGTCTCCACACAAAAGATACACTAGCTGAGAATCGAACATGACAGCATCTCTACTGTGAGGTGACAACGCTACCACAGCACCACCACCACAATCACATAAATCATAGCTCTGATTTGCAAAAATAGACGTGCTGTGCAACCCATTACTCAAAAGAATGGCCTAAAATACGTGGTCTTTCAAAGATTAATGCAAACAGCCTTTTCAGAATAAAACTGTAAAAGGCATATTGTCACTGTTAACTCATTCAAGCCGATAGTGCCTTTTTTGTATACTTCTATTTGACGCCCATAGCTCCTTATGACATCCAGAACTTTTTTGGGTCTGTTTTCATTTACTAAGTGACTTAGCAGCTTATAATACAGAGTATTAGACAGTACAAGGAGTTATTAATAAAATTACACTAAGGTTGTTAGTCTAGGATGTTCTGCAGTAAAGAAATGTATCACTGTTCATCACTTACTATTCATATTTTCATATTTATGTTCATATTTTCATTGCTGAGAGCTCTACATGTTATTGAGGGGTGTGGTGTGATATGCTATGGAGGAAGACAGGAAATGTCATTGTCAGTGTCTATTTATATCACAATATACCTTATATGTTGCTAGTTGTTTGTTAGTAATTATGAAAATAAATAATATTTCCATTTTTACTTAATACTTCAGAAAACAAGTGACTTACAAACTGTTGCATGACATTAGGTGAAACCTTATATATTGTTGAAGGAAACTTTCATATTTGCACTATAAGTTGCACATCTTGAGAGATATTTAGCGTTATTTATATTACTAATTATAACAATTAAGCAAATGTTTTCATATTTCTGTAAATATCTCAATAAACATGCACTTATAGGAGGAATTTCTTGTTGTCATGTGAGAACATATGTCTGGTTAACAAAAATGTTCTAACAATGTATGTCTTAAGTTATACTGTTTTCAGGATATGACAATTTGTGAAAATGTAGCCAAAAATGTAATGTTGGGTTTGTGTGCATTATAATATATTGTAGTATTTATAGAAAGAATATGAAAGCACAATTATCACTGTAAAGAATACTTCTTACTGAAAATATTGGTATTTGTACAGTTTTAATCACTTTTATTGTTCACAAAATATTTACTTTTGTTTATCTTATGCTTTTTAAGTTTACTTTTTAGAAAATGCTCTGTAATGCAAGATGTGTTTAGGCTGCTACAGGTGTAACATACAAGAAAATCAGTTAAAACAACAACAGAAGGCAACCAGGCACCACTGTTCTAGCATATCAATATCCTTTAGTATCCGATTTCATCTTAAAAAAAAAACAGACTTCTTTAGAAATAACCATCATAATGACAAAACACATTTATATACACTAACCTTCCTATGAAATTACTAACCAACATCACATGACATGAGCTGTTAATCATTTAAAATCCTAACACATAAAAAATACTTGAATTAAATATATGAAAAATAAAAAAAAATAAAAGATATAAAATATAAAAATCTTATACACAAATGATTATGTGAATTATTTTAAGACTTTTCTTCTTCTGTTTTTAAGAAAACATTTAATATTAATAGTTCCATTAATACCAGGAAATGTATCAGTCCCTAACTTCATTTGCCATATTGTCTCTCTCTGTTCAATTTTATTTTTATAGCTACCTCCTTGTAGGTTTTCAGGAACAAGTTCTAAGATCTAAAAATAAAATGTCTTAAATAATTTACACTTATTTGCTTATAAAGAACATTAGCTGCATATTTTCTCTTTATGGCATACCTATGTTCTTTGATTCTCTCTTTTAGACTTCTACTTGTCATCCCTGCATAAAAGACGGTACATCCAGAATAAACAGAAATGTAAACCAAACCCTTACTAATGCACTTAAAATCTTCAGGTACTGGGATGGTGTAAACCAAATGTTTCAATTCTATGCGTGGTTCTTCTCAAATATATGTACAGAATTTTCAATTAAGACACTTATACATACCTTTAGTTGAACTAAAATGTGAATTAGAATATCCTAGTTTGGTTGTGTCCCTTTGTAATAATGTTTTGATGTTATAATTGTTCTCGTAAACAAACCAGGGAAATCCCCTACCACTCTAAACAAGTCTAAATTACCACATATTATATTCCAGTTGTTGCAGATAATGTTTTAATGTCTTTACTATCGATTGCCATGTCCAAATGACATACTAAGTAATTTTGATCTAAATGTTCATTGTTAGAATAGAAAACACTGGTACCTTGTTGATCTTTAAAGGGAACTCTTAAAATCAGTGGATAAATTATAGATCTTTTATCAACTCTATCTTTCGCTGTACTGTCCAACATGTCCTTATCATAACCCCTTTCCAAAAACAATAAAGTTATAAACTCAACGTCTTTAATAAACATTATTTCACTTGTCATTCTTGAGGCCCTTATAAATTGCCCTCTTGGAATATTATTTTTCATAAATTTGGGACAACAGCTGGAATAATATAAATAATTGTTGGAAAAGGTAGTTTTCCTATAAACTTTACTCTCAAAACAATTTGTAGACCTGTGCCAATACAATGTCATATCTAAGTAATTAACTTCTGTCTCCTTTTCTCCAATAACAAAAGTTAAAATACTAGAGTCCCTATTAATTTGATCAACTAACATAGAACATACTTCTGTTGTCTTTTCAATAACTAAAAATAAATCATCTACAAATCTGTTGTAAAATACAACCTTATATTTTTGCCTAATGGGCATAAAAATTGTGTGTTCCCACTATCTCAGCACTATATTGTCAAAAGATGGGACTACAGGGGATCCCATCACTACCCCTCTTACTTGTTTGTAAATTTTTTTATTAAATATGAAATAATTGTTGTCCAATGACAATTCTGTTAAAGAACAGTAAAAATTAACTTCTTCATTATTAATTGTAGAAAAATTGTTTAAATAAGACCTCATGTACGCTATACTGTAATCTCGAAGGTTTAAAACTTTGAATCACTAAAGATTAAATCACTCATTACTTTAGTGATCAAAGTTTTAAACCATCAAAACCAAAAAAAATCATACTAAATTAAAAAAAAACAACTAAATAGTGTGTAGGCAGGTGCACCCCCATACCCCCCCTGCTTAAATATACCAACTCTGAGAATGCACTACATTGAAGTAAATGGAAATCTCCCCCTATGGAGATTTTCCATTTAAACATTCGATGTAGTGCGCTTTTGGTATTCTCGTGTCGACAATATCGTATTCAATATTGTTAGACTTCGAGATTTTAATATAGACCCCCTCTATAGCTTCTGAATGAGGAATAGATGTAAATAATAATGAACTAATGTCAATTGTCAACAATATATTTTTATCTGCCAACATAGTTAAACCATAGCATATCCTGAGTTATGTAAAGCATGTTTTTTTTTTAACTTTGGGAGTAATTCATTGAAACAATGTACAGTGTACATGGCCGATATTCAGGTGTAAGCAAGTAAAACATCTGTTTGCAATTCTGAGAGACATTAAGTACCATGTACCAGCTACTATGTTATGGTGAAGCAATCATTGTTAGCGTGCAGTAAATATGACAGTGAAGCAAAAGACACTTAATAAAAATTGGTTCAGCATTGTTGAGTATTACAGAGAGCAGAGCAGTCTGCACTATGTACTGCATTACTACTCTGATGATAAAGGTTATTGTTCTGATCTAAACCTCAGATTCATAGGTTCATAGGTAGGTACTAGGCTATTGGCCCTAGGGACTATATAAGCCTAGCCAAAAAGGTACCCTAGCTTTCGCCACCCAAGAAAATTATTTTCCTGTGTCCCTGTGGAGCTGAGCCACAGAAGTGATCCCCAGGGTGAATTTCCTATCTCCCATCCAATCATCAAGATTTTTCTTAAAGAGTGCTAATGAGGAGCTTTGTTTGCTATAGATAGGTAGTTTGTTCCAGAATATGGGAAGTCTCTGGAACAGGAATCTATCCCTCCAGCATGTTCTGTTTATTGTTGTGACAAGGTTTAGGTCCCTAGAGCATGTGGCTCAGAGGGATTGGGATTTCTTTAAGTGGAGCATGTCCAACAGCTCTGGGTTTGGCATAGCTTTATATGTTGGGCAGAGATCGCCTCAGAGTAGGCAATATGCGACAGAGTAAAGCAGGAGTTTTTTGAGATGGTCTTCGTAGGGCATCTGTTTGAGGCCAGTAATCCTCTTTGTGAGGTATTTCTGTGGCTTTTCCAGTTGGTGTAGATGACTTATGAGGTACATACCAAAACGGGCACTGTATTCTATAATGAGTCTAATGAGTGACGACTAGAGGGGAACAATAACCTCTTTTTTCCTGGATGAGAAACCTTTTGAGATGAGGTGTGCCACATAGAAGGATTTCCTGACTACTGTGGCAATGTGATTAACAAAGGAGAGACTACTGTCCTCCTGTGTCCCAATGTCTCTTATCACACTTTTGGTGTTAAGTAGACTACCGCCTTTGTGGTAGTTCATGGGTACAGCGTTTTTACCAAAAGGGATGGCAGTGCACTTTTTGGCATTTAGCTTGAGGCCATGGCTTTGACACTAGGCATCTGTCTCAGTGAGGGAACAACAAATTCTCCTTCTTCAGCAAAATTACAATACAACTCTGGCCCCAACAAAAAAATTCACAGACTGTGAAATAGGACAACCAGATAAAGCAGATTCTCTTTATTTCTCTCTCTCTCCTATTTCACAGTCGGTGAATTTTTTTGTTGGGGCCAGAGTTGTTTTGTAATCTATCTCAGTGAGGCCCTTTTGTAGGATGTCCGCATCATTAGGAGTTTTGATTATGGCTCCTAGTTTGCGGTCATCTGCAAACTTCATTAGCCAAAGATCTTCTGTGTTAGCCTGTACTTCAGAGAAGTAGATACTAAACAGGAGAGGACCCAGGACTGAACCCAGTGGTACTCCACTTGTCACTGGTCTGAAGTTGGATTTGGAGTCTGCTACTTTCACAGTGTGGGTTCTGTCAGTGAGCCGGTTGGCAACCCATCTTGTGACATAGGGATTACCTAGTTTAGTGAGGTTATCTATAATTCCAGAGTGGGGGATGGCGTCGATAGCCTTGGCGAGATCTAGATAGGCTGTATGAACCACCTTACCCTCATCTACGGCTTTGGTGACCGTTTCAAAGAAGTCTATCAAGTTTAGGAGACATAATCTGCCTTTTACAAACCTGAACTGGGTGGGGTCCAGAGTTTGGAGATTACCAGTGTCATTGTTTATAAGTTCCATGGTGATATGTTCCAAAGCCTTGCAGACCAGGCTGGTCAGACTAATGGGGCGGTAGTTCCTGGGGTCCGTGGTGGCTCCCCCTTTGTGGAGTGGGATGACCATCACTGTGCACCATTCAGTGGGCGCAAAGCCTTTAGTAAGGCTATGTTTGAACATGGTACTTAGGTGGGGTGCCAGTTTGTTCTGTATTTCATGTAGAATGCAGCCTGGGATGTTTTCAGGTCCCATGGATGCTGTGTTCTTGGCTTTGGAGAGTGCGGTTTTTACCTGTGCAGCCATGATTACAGGAACTTTGCATTCTTCCGGTATAGAGATGGGCCCTTTAGGGGATGAGAGGGAGGTAAAGTTAGCACTGAGCCTATCTGCCAGGATGTTGGCAATATCAGTTGGTTCTGTATATTTAGTGTCATTGTGCTGTAACTCAGAGCAGATCTGAGTGTTGCCATTGAGATTCTTCACATAGCTATAGAATGCTTTGTGGTTGTCTGTAGAATCAGTGGCGATTTTCTTTTCATAACTAGCTTTGGAGCATTTTATGAGGGATCTCAGATTCTTACTGAGGTTGACCAGGGAGTTCCTCCAATCATGGGATTTTACTCTTTTGCAACAGTTTCTTTCTTCTGTTAAGCTTTTTTATGGCATCCACAAATTTTCAGTGAGGTAATTAGACAATAATGTATTGTTCAATTAGCTTTGTGAATATTTAAAGGCTGGGGAGTGTATTTTAAACTGTTCTGATGAAGTCCCTAAGTTGAGGGATGAAAGTGTTAAACCTTTGTCTTGGAAAATAAAGTTATTCTGGTGTCCTTCCAGCATCTGTGTGATTCTCCACTTTGGTTAAACAGTTTTAAGTGGAAGAGGAGTTGTGTTATAATAGCTCTTGATATGGCCATTTTGCACCAGTATCGCTGTGGAGTACTAGACCTAATTTTCATACAACAGGCTGGCAGTTAGCACAAAGGATTAAGACTATGAGCTGTTCATGAGTTCCTTCCCATGGTCCAGAGTATGATTCCTTCAGTCTTCATTTGTCCACTCTGTGACTTAGTGGTCTTCTGGACAGCATGCATACAAACTACCTGTGGACCACAGAGTACAAGAACAAGGTACATAATGTCCATTTTTAGCTGACCTGTACTGCATGGCACATTATTAATATCTCACCCCACCTCATAAATTTTAAAAGGACATCAGCTTTCCAGAGGTGAAGGCATATATGTGCTTATCACTGAAGACTTTCTTCAGTCTGATCCCTTTCCTTCTGGAGTGTGTGTGTGTGTGTGTGTGTGTGTGTGTGTGTGTGTGTGTGTGTGTGTGTGTGTGTGTGTGTGGCTGTGTCACTATTATTGCTAGTGCTGCTTCTTTGTTAGGTCTTTGTCCTGAAAAGCTGTAATAAGATGATAAGCTTATGGAACACATGTCAAGAGTCATGTGATTCCCTGATAGGAGCAGGGGCTCCAAGGAATTCCTTATAGAGTCCTACAGCATTTCCATACAGGTAAGGGTAGGAAAACACAGTGATAGTTCGGAGGCTGCTTATACATGCACATTAGTACTGAGGTTTTATTCATGTTTCTTAGCATTGCTAGCAGTCACACAGCTTTTATTTATGTGTGCAGCACTGCTGTAGGGTAGGAAGCTTATAGCACCTAGTTCCTTGACAGGCTGTGCATATGTCACTGAAATTTTGTATAGACTGGATATTATTTTTTTTTTACAGATCCAAATCATTTTATCTGGCATGCTAAATGATCTTATTGCATTTAAGGCTTGTCATCAAGTATGAACTGGTATCAATCAGTCAAATGGGACTCTGCACTGTCTTCCCCCCTTCAAGTAAAAACAGGTGTCCCCCAAGGCTCCATTCTTTGACCTCTAGTCTTTAATATCTTCACCAACTCACTTTACTCCTCTTGTCCTCAGTCTATATTTGTCCAATATGCACATGACTCTACAGTCATCACTATTGCTACCTCCCCCTCCAAACTCCTATCAACAACCCAGGCATCCTTTAACTCAGTTGAGACTTGGCTCAAAAACAACCAGCTTATCCTCAACCCTAAAAAAACAAAATTGCTACTCTTTCTTCCAAAATCTGTTAACCACATCAAAACTTCCTTTTCCATAGCATCATTAAACAATACTCCAATAGAGGTTGATTCTAGCACAAAACTACTTGGCATCACCATTAATGATCAACTAAAATTTGATCTACACATTAACAATTGCATCAGAAAACACATCAGAAACTAGGACTTCTGTATAGGAATAACAAATTCCTCACTGCTGAACCCAGGCGTACTCTAACTCATGCCTACCTACTACCTTGTCAAGCATACTTTTCCCAAATACTTATACATCTGAACTCCTCTCTTTTTACCAAACTAGAATCAACCTATCACATGATAGCCAGAATCACAGCCCAACAAACATATAAATCTCACCACTGTCTCTCCCTAACATACCTGAACTGGCTCAAACTATCTCACTAGCTACTCCAATTCCAGCTCCAAATTATACACTCCATTCTATATCAACCATCTTTCTGCCCAGCTCTATCGTCTCTTATTTCCCATTACTCACCTGCCAGACATCTCCGAAGTGCAACCAAAGACCTACTAAAGGTTCCCAAACCAAAATCTAAGACAGGCTGTAGCTTATGTAGCTACCATCCCTCCACTGCATGGAATAAACTTCCACTAGACATAAGGAACCTTACACACCCAAAACAATTTAAGCTGGTGACCAAAGACTACTTTAAGAAACACTGGGCTTGCCACTGTTCACACCCTCCCTGACCACAATCAACCTACGTAGTAATGATAAACCTATACATAGCATGAGCAACTTATTTCCTCTTCTATCTTGAAAACTCCTAAAACTAAGCTTTTTTGCTACCGTTAGAACTGCAGATAAACAAACCACCACTACGTACTTCTCATGCTTTTTTTTTACTCAATCCTGTACGTCTTTAGTATAATTTGAGAATTTCTGTATTGATGATAGTAGCCTCCTAATATTTCTTGGTTATTCCAATTTTGAATGTCTCTATTGCTATTGTAATGCTTTTTTATATATATCTTGGAGCTTTTCTCCCTGGGTCTGCGCTGAAAAAGGGCTTGTGTCCAGTTGAACACTCCCGGTCAACAAATGTAAAATAAATAAAATAAATAACTTGTACTGGTTTCTTTTATGAACAATACCAAGAAAACAGTTAATCACAGCAATCAGAAAACTCTTGTCAGAAGAATCTAATGTAGAGGTTTATGACTGATTCTCCAATCATAACCAGGATGTTATTTGTTTGAAACATGGATGTCAAGAAATTCACATTGAGAGAGAAGCCTGAGAGAGAAATGTATCTTGACATCCATGTTAAGAGCACATAATATCCCGGGTTGTGATCAGTGAGACTAAATCTTAATTCTTTGTAACACATGGAACTTTATCTGCTTCATGTACAGGAAGAGTTAGAGAGAGAGAGAGAGTAAAAAAAAACAGTGTGGTAGCAATCATCCCTCTCAACCTCTTTGCTCAAGAATTCTGGACAAAGCCTAAAAATCAGGGAGAATTTTTAAATATTACTCTGATTCCCTTAAAAGTTAGTAAAACAACAGGTTTTGCATCAGCATGCATTTTTGACAGTAAAATGTATGAAATGTTAATGTTTATCATCCTTAACTGATTGTAATCATCAGTGAATAAGCATTTATGGGGGATGGGGTAAGAATATGAGTTGAGAAGTACAGTAGCAGTAAGTGTTTTACAGCTTAGAAAGTCAACACACCAACTGCCGCCATACGAGAGCAGACACTCCAAAAGAGCACTGGGAAGCAGTAAACTCTTAATTTGGACTTAAAAAAAGGTCTGAGTAAAATGTTTCATGGCTTCCCATGACATGTCTGTTGTGGCTACTGAGTACTTTTAATGCCCTAGTATGAAACTAGTGCTTAACAGCACTGAGGGCTTATTTAACAAAAGTTTGTTAAGCAAATCTCTAAGGATAGAAAGTTGCTCAACAAGCCAGTCTTTTCACCACTTTCAGAGTTTAGTCATAGCATTCCATGTATTACACTTCTAATGCATACAAACTATATAATGCTAGCACAGAAAACAAGTGGTGCATCTAGGTAAATTAAGTCTCAGTAAAATGGAGCACTATTTTACAACAGTAAATCCTGGGCAGGTGTAAAGATGTGGGGGGGCATCTTTGTTTACCATTATGAATCACTGCACAGGCTAATAACATGATAACATAATACAATATGTATGGCAGTTAGATATATACAGAAACATTATGCAGGAATACAGAGTAAGATGCATTAATGCACTTGTAAGTCTGAATCTGTACCATAGGACAGATTAGTGATTAGTAACTCACTGCCAGCCCTGTTACATATCACTGTGGAAACTGTCACATTACAGATTTCAGATAAGCCTAAAACCTCATTAACTCAAGTCAGCCTGGGTTTGTGAACGGTAAATCCTGTCTGCTTAACTGATCAACTTCTTTGGAAAAATCACTGAGGTCTTGTGCAAGGGCAATTCAATAAACAGAGCTTGCTTCTACCTAGTCAAAGGTTTAACACCATTCCTCGCTCAGGCATCACAGATAAATTTAACAAACTAAATGCAAAACCCTCTGCTACCTGACAGAGTGAAACTTACTCAAAGAACCATTAAATTAATACTAGGGGCATACTGTCCTCAAAAAGATTTAGTGCCAGCAGTGCTTCGAAGGATTTGATACTGAGGCTGCTGCTGCTGCTGTTTGGTATTTACTATCCTGACATCAAATCTAAAATCAAAGGACTTTGACCAACTAAGTTTGCTAATAACAGTAAACCTAGAGCCTTCAACAGCTCCCCTTGGGACTCCCAGATTCTACAAGAAGTTGTACCATGCACATGGTATCATGACCATGGTCTCAAGTTAAATGTTCAAAGGTGAAGTATCATATCCCTTGGCAAACAGCAACAACCCTGCTTCTGCTACACTAATAGTACCCCCTTAAAGCATAACCAGTTGTTATGGATCTGGGCATATTTGTTGACAGTGAGCTCTTCTTTTACCTCATCCTTCTTCTTAATGCAGCTGATTATTAAGAGTATTTCACCAAAGACCAAGGATATTATTTTACTCCCCCACCCCCTTGTTAGACCCATAATTGAATGGATGCACTAGGAAATGTCTAAATTATAAAACATCAACATATTAACATTGAAACAAAATAATAAAACATCTGCACTAAAGAGTGCCTGCCCTGAAATACAACCTTGGTGCACGCAACTAAAAAATAATGTTTGTCACAGAGGAAGTAAGTCCCCCTGCACTTCCCAATCCCCTAATACTTTAATATTCCAACTCTGAGATGCCACGATATAAGGAAAAATACATTTTTCCCCAACTCAGATATTACAGTAGCCTTACAAACAATTGTTGATCAGTTGTATTAAAGAACAAATTGTGTTGACAAAATAGCTGTCCCTCTATGGTAACCATTTGAAATGTTGGGACCCACTAGAGTCAGTTCCAAAATGCCGAAACTGAATACCCGGAAGAACGGACTTACATCTACTAAATCCGAGATATCATTTCACAGAATATTCCATTTTGTCTGAGATATGGTGATCTTGCATTTGTTATATATAAGTTCAAAGGTGTGTGTATGTGTGGTGGTGGGGGGGCTTCCCCAACCCTTGCCTGCCATAAAGTAGTGTAATGGAGAAGAACAAGTTTCAAGATTCATTTTTCTCTGGGTTTTCAGTGTTTTTTTCAGCATTTCGAGTGCTGATATTTCAATAGGGAGATATTATCTATATCAAAATTTGACTTGTTATGTTTCCCAGTTAAATACATGCTTCCCTTTATCATATAAATGTCTAGATGTATTATATGCTCCAACTTGAAAGACCCTTAACTTTTCTTCAGAATGAAAATCTAGGACCTAAATTCCATTGCCTCTGTAGAATGCCTTAGATCTCTCTATCTCTCTGTTTTCTGTGTTTCATACAAAATACTTTAGCAATTACCTCTGCTTGGCCTACAAGACCTCAGATCACTCTGTCTTAAGCAACCTCCTTCATATTCACAAAACCGGTAACACCTTGAATACCATATTAAGGACCTTAACCTTCATTGTAACATAAATTAGACTTGCTGGTGGGGTACGTGCCATGCCTAAACAATTCTTCTCCTCTGAAATAGATTTCTGCTCCATATTAAGCAAAGTAGTTCCCTCACCCCCTTCAAAAACAACCTGGATAAATAAATGGGTAACCCCAAATTCTTCCCCAGCCTCACACCTCAACTCCTCATGGAAAGGGGTAGTAAATAGTGAGGAGTGTAGTGCTTAGGCTACAAATAATATATCCAGTCAACTGTCTAGTAACAGTCTATAAACTTATGTATGTACTAATGGAAATATCTGTTTGTGAGTGTGTGTAACATGTGTCATCTACTTTGACAGGGAGATACATATGGGTAGCACCACTTGTTTTACCTATAGATACATCATGTCTCCGCCAAACACACTGGGTCAGACTAATCAATCTGTCTGCAATAGGGAGGAAAACTTTGCTGAATAGGATAGTGATGACTTTGTGCTGGCTTCTAGAGGAAATGGCTTACATCTGTTTGCACAGAGAAGACAAATGGCATGCTAGGAGTACACATGGACACAGCTGTCAGTGTCAGTGTAGTCAGTGACCATTCACAGTTGATTCATGCCTGCTCTTCTTAGCTCAGGTGGAAGCATGATCATGCTGGAAAGTAGTACAGACCTCAGCTTTTTAAATCACAAAGATACTGGTGAGAGACCTGGTCAGGTTTCACTCCTCCAAAGAGTTTTTGGTTTCCTGTCAATGGGCAGTCACAAGCAGACACTATTCCTGGGGCCATGATGTGGGTTTTTTGTGTGCTGCTTCAGATAAGCTGACATTACATGCTGTGTCAAGACATGATGCGTTTGTCTCACAGGTGTGTTGGCTGCAGCTTAACATGTATACTACCTGTTACCCCCTGGGCTTTGTAGGGTGTATGTATATGTAAAGACATGATGCGTTTGTCTCACAGGTTTGCCTGCTGCAGTTTAACATGTATACTGTGTGTTAGCCCCTGGGCTTTGTAGGGTATATGTATATTCTGGCACCCGTTTATCTGTTTACCTTCACATTGTTGGCATATTTCATATTGCTTGTACAGCAACCACCAGCCAGAATATAAAGAATACATTTCTGCAGTGCTCTATGCACCCTCATGTAGTGCTTTTTGTATATATAATATGATATAATACATACCCTTTCTCATAAAGATTATGCAACATGTGCATTAAGTAGCTTGAAGTATTTTATAGATTAATCATGGCAATGCTGCATATTTGTATACCATTTTACTTAATGCACAATTTAATGCATGTTAGAGACCGCTAACATTTCCATGCACAACAGGCATACACTAGACTCAGTACAAGTCCACCAGATACTGTAAAAAAATTGGGTCTATGTTCGGCCATTGAATGGCTCATTCATTGAATGGCTATTCACTGAACACAATCCTGCAAACATCCCATTTAATAAAACAGCACACACACCTCACACCCCACACCTCACCCCCCCCCCAATTATATATACCAACACCAAGATTGCACTACAGTGTGGAAAGGGGAAACTTTTCTTATCAGTACTTTACCTACAAGTATGTATGTGCTGTTTGCTTTGTGTTCACCAACTATGGCCATTCAATGTGTTTTTTTTACAATGATATGCCTCCTCGAGTAAGAACAGAACTGTAGAATTGAAGAGGAAATGAACAGATTTCTGTTCAGTGAATGGCCATTTGATGAACGTGCCATTCGATGGCCAAACATAGACCCAAAAAATGATATTGTACATACATCGTCTGTTGCATGTGCCAAAGACAGTGGTGCTTTTTATGCTTTCTCAAGTTCATTGCTGTGTTGTGTACTTCACACAGCATCCTCCTGTACTGTGCTAGTTGTATACTTACCACCTGCCAACCTCTGCTGAAGTCTTATGTTGCGTAATGTGGTATAGACTACAAATATCTATGTAGCCTTCTCATGTTGGTATTTGCTCACACTCCTGAGACATCCAAGCACATGACTAGTCCCTTCAGGATGCCAAGACCTCACTCTACCACTATGCAGATTTGTCTCTGTGCTTTGCTGTAGTTTTCCCCAGCAAACTGTTGGGGAATCCATATGGGATTGTCTTTTAAAGTTGCTTGGGTACTGAAAATCTCCTTTGTAATACAGAGAATGTACTTATCTATTAGTAGTTCATTTATTACCCCATTTCATTTCTCTCTACCTGTCTTTGAGCAGTCTTACAGGTGTACTGTGTTGCAAAAATGCTTTCCAATGTGCTTTCTCTATATTTCATTGCCATTGGTGAATTCCCAGCATAGGTTGTTCATCTGCCAAACAGAGATTTGCAGGGTACCTGAAGGTGAAATTTGTAATGACTTGTTTTATTTATGTTTAATTAACTGGGATCTTCATCTGGGCTTTGACTCATTTTCAGGAAAAACTCCAGTACAGCTAAGGGGGGGGGGGGGTACAACTTCATGATACCAGCACGGGGTGCTGGGTTATGCTTCTATACAGATTATAAGAAACTGTATGATGATAAAAATAAGCCATTTGAGAAAAATTAATAAAAAATGAGGACTGCCACATTGACATATGAATTAGTTTCTGTTAAAAAAAGATTGCCACACCAGTTTTTCTGAAAGCATATTACAAATAGTAATGACTATTTAAGAGGCATGCCCATAATAGTATACATGTGTCAAAGAAGAAAAAAAGCTTAGAAGTGTTGTCCAGTATCACGGTACTGTCTCTAATGCCATTGGGGGGAGGAGAGAATAGAATATGTAATATCTGACAAGGAAAAAGAGAAGGATGTGGATTATGTATAGAGGTGGTTTTGAACTAATCTGCACATTCAGGTTTCCCTTGGGCTCCTGATAAATTGCCATTCTGTTTTTTTTTATTTTTTTAATTTTTGAAATGCTTTGGGTTTCTAATATTGTGACAGGAATGGACCCCATTGCTGAACCAGGGTACGAACCGAGTTCATGAAATTAGTGCTACTTATGTCTTTGTTGTTGTTTGCCAAAACTTCTCTGCAGTTCACATGGAGTTGAATATATAGGTAACATATTAAAATATGCCTAAAAAATGATTTTTTTATTATTCCTGTTGTTCTACAATATGAGATTTACTGTGTTAAGTACTGGCTTTTAGAAGGGGCTGTTGAAACTATAACCTATGTTGGAAATAGTACTTTCCTTCTTTTACAAATGGTCTACTGTGTATGGTCTTTAGCAGCTTTTAATACAGTAGATAATTAAATTCAGCTTCAATACATAAAACATTTGTCTATATATAAATCAAGGATAACTTGGTTTTGGTGGGCTTTCACCCTTACAGGCAGTAGGTTTAGTGAGGAGTACATTTTTTAATATGTCTAATACTAGCACTAATGTCATTTATAGTATGGAGCTGATAATAATTGTATGATATTTTGATTCTGTTTAGTGCAAGTCCTGGAATAGTGAGAGACTGAAAATGTGAGTGTGTGTGTGTGTGTGTGTGTGTGTGTGTGTGTGTGTGTGTGTGTGTGTGTGTGTGTGTGTGTGTGTGTGTATATATATATATATATGGGTCTACTTCATAACATTGAAATTTCATAACGTCGAATTTCATAACATTGAGACCAAAACATTTAAATCACAAAACATTGAAAACCCAAAACACTGAAAACTCAGAACATTGAAAGTGTGCTTCATAACATTGAAGACTACAATGCATATGTAAATAACATCCTCTCCACCTATAACAACACCTAACTAACAAACACATTTTCTACTATGTTTCTGCAGGGGGGCAAGCCCCCTGCACCCCCCATGTGGGGGTTCTGCCCTCCACACCCCCTGTAAATTAAATATACCAACTCCAAGATCACACTACAGTGGAAAAAAAGTTAATTTCCTAACCTCACTGAATCACAATCATCATACACTGAGGTTAGGAAATTAACTTTTCCACTGTAGTGTGATCTTGGAGTTGGTATATTTAATTTATGGGGGGGTGGGGTGCAGGGGAGCTTGCCCCCCTGCAGAAACATAGTAGAAAGTGTGTTTGTTAGTTAGGTGGTGTTGTAGGTGGAGGTGATATCATTTACTTGTGCAATGTAGTCTTCAATGTTATGAAGCACACTTTCAATGTTATTTGAATTTTCAATGTTATGGTCTCAATGTTATGAAATTCAGCTTTATAAAATGTCAATGTTATGAAGAAGACCCATATATATGTGTATTATGATATATATAGATATTTTATATATATATATATATATATATATATATATATATATATATATATATATATATATATATATATATATATATATATATATATATATATATATGTATACATATGTATACAAATACACTAATTCTTACCAGTTGTCATCCCGCACTTTTGCTTCTGCCTGAAGTATTCTGAAGGTGGCAGAATGATTTACTTAATTTTAAAAGCATAGCTTTTTATGATTTTGAAATAAAAATAAGGGGAAACTGAGTTGCCTTGGCAGAGAACATTCTTGCACTGTCACAGGGTGCTAAATATCTCATCACCCAGAGTAATAGTGTTAAACATCTGTGCCCCCCTCACAATAGATATGTTATTTGTTTGATGTTCCTGTAGTCAGGAAATCCTCTTTGACAACCAAGGCATAAGGCACTGTTGTGCATATGGGATTTTGTATGCATTTCACAATACTGAGCAACACATCTTGGCATGACCTCTGTTTAACCATTATGTACTAAAAGCATGTTCAACATTTGCCCATTTTATGTGTTTTAAGGCTGTAGGGGAACTGGGAATATGGCAAAGAAGCTAAGCCAAATAAGATGGCAGTTTATTGCAGGATATACACATGCACCCCACCCCCAACACACACACATAGTGAATCATGGCAGGAACAGGTTGGACACTCCCCAGTTTACCTACAGCACACCTTCAGAATGTGTGAGAAAATCATATCCCTTGACAAAAACCCACATGGACATTGAGAAGATGAGCAGACTTCATACCGAAGGCAACCTTGTCAGGACTTTTACAGGAGACCGGACAGTAATGCCCAACCCTCCTCATGTACCTCTGGTTCTAGTTACATCCCATCTAAAACTCAGAAGCAATATTTAAATAATATGCATGAAACGTGATTGTTAAATCAGATAAAAAGGACAATATGCTTAAATGTATGCAGCCTCTAGCTACATTATTTTATTTCTGTCTATAACATTTTTCCCAACAGCAGATGTGTTTTGATTTGATATTAGCTTGAATAAATAGCAGGACAAACTAACATATGAATTCATATTGTTTGAGTGCTTGTATTATTTACACATATTTTGCAGTTTACTGAATGTTGCTCTGCTTCAGCTTTGCCACTCGGGTTTCATTTCCGGTCTACTCAGCTTATAAAGTGCACATAGGATACTGACATTTCCTGTAATTGATACAGCTTTCACTCTTCAGAAGTTTACATTTTCTGCCAAACACTACATACAACAAAGAGCTTAATGTCAGATTTTAGCTGCTTCAATATACTTAATACTTGAACTAGTTTCTGTTCTGTTTACACTGATAAACACCAGAATAAGGAAAGCCATTAACTAATAGTTGCACTAGACATATCTCAAATCAAGCTGTGTTTGATTTTCCATGATAACTAGTCTACTTTTGTGTACTATTAGATTGTGTATTAAGATAAACCATTGATCACTCAATACTGTGTAATTATTCACAGCTAAAAGAATATGCAATTAGTTTAACTGAAATATTTCCAAGTGATTGTAGTAACTTCATAGACATGCTGTCATATAGACGCTGACTTGGAAAATGCAGTGTTTTATAGTGTAATATATTGTAATTGTGTTAAATGCTCAGTTTACTTGTCATTCTTTACTGTAACAACAAATTTCATTGAAAACTGATCTTGCAAGAATGAGAGCTGCTTTTTGCTACCTTGCACACCTTTCTGAAACAAATCTGTCAAAACAGTTCTAAAATATCCTTGCATTTCAGCTATTTTAATGTTCTTTTCTCTTGTAATTCTGATCTAGATTACATACAGGGAGGACTTTTTAAGACAAGGACTGGAGCGACAGCACATTTTTCAAGCAATCAGTAAACAGAACACTTCAGTGCAAGGGACATCTATAGCTGAATGATGCTTGACACCTGTATGGTCATTATAAAATGCAGTATTATCCATACTGACCTTTGGCTCGAGGTCAGGAAATGAAGACACATTATGAAGCAAAGACTGAACAAATTAAGTGTTTTTTAATATTATTGAAAGTCTTCTGTTTGTTGCTGTGTCTAGAGCCATTACTGGCAATTCTGCTTGTATCACTGCCTGCACTTTTTTGGTTTTATATCGTCAAGTGGCTTTTGACAAGTCACACTGAAATGTATGTTGTATATGACTTAGGCAAACAGAATCTCAGCAGACTGTAAACGCTTAAATAGAATATTTTAAAACTAACAATTTGAATCCTGGCAAACAGGTCCATTTTAAATGGCCAAAAGGGATGGTTTTGTAACAGATGATGAAATACTTTTATTTGCTATTTTAATTGTAAATAGAGACTGTGTACAAATGGCATTTTTACAGATTTTAAATAAATATCTGATTTAAGTTAATATTGATGATGATACTAAAAGTATGTGGATAACATTTAAAATAAATTTTATTACAGTATTTGTGACATACATTTTGTACGTGTGCATTTCAGTTATGGAATGATTTTAATTTTTCATTTGAACATGTATGCCTTTTGCATATTTTCCATTTCTAGGGCAACCATTAATATTCTGAACTGCAGTTTTAATAAGGTATGGTATATTTTCTTTCTGAGCAAACATTGCCAAAAATGGATAACTCCATTGCAGATAATGTGATATGTCTGCCTGTAATTTAGTTCCTCATAATAATGGATAACTGAAACAAACAAGTGACACTTCTGTTATAACTGCATTGCAGAGAAATTGATTCAAAGTAATGACCTGACATTGCTCTTTTTTCTAGAGTTTGAAAGCATGCTCATCCAAAAGAGGTTTTAACCTTTGGAACAATCATCGAGGGCTCATATGAATCAGAGTAACAGGAATAGCCCCACTTATGGCCAATACCCCATCTATTTTGGAAAATGCTGTTACATTTATTAATTCTTTTTCTTTATAAACTTGGCTAGCCTCCGTGAATGTCCTGTGTTCAGGAGTTACTTAAGGTAGTGTTTGCAGAGATGGAGCAAATTTGTTTTTAAGACAGTAGGGAAACTCATGTATGTACAAAAACTGGTATGTGGAAATGAACAGAGTAAACAGAAAACATGTTAACAAGATACTGTAGGTTGATGTTTTTTGAAAATATGTTAAATATATTAACTGTGAACACTGAAGAAGCTGTAAGAAATTTGGGCACGGAACACATCAAAAAGTATGTAAAAGTTTAAAAGAAATACAAGACAATGAAAAAGTATTGTTGTGACAAAGAAAAATATAAATAAGTAGAAGAAACCTCATAGTCTGTTTTGCGAACTGTGAAATGATAAAATGCTTGTGGAAAGATTTAAAATCAGACTTCATTCTGAAAGATTTCGGGAATATGATAAAAATTTCATTTTTTATGTTTTTAGATAATGGTAAAAAAATTAGCGCTTCAGCTTAATGAAAATGCTTTGCATATATAGGTTCATAGGTTGTTAGTAGGCCTTCGGTGTGGTGTCCATAAAGATGCATAGCCAAATAATCCAGTAGAATTGTGCTATATTAGTCAACCCAGTCAAGGGTCAAAACCAGTGGAGAGCTTACATTGAATAGGTTCAAAAGAGACTATGTTTTGCACTTGCAAAAGAAACAATGAAAGCCAAGCTGTTCAAACACCACCAGTTTAATGCTGATCTGGTACCTCAGCCATTCACCTTCTCAGGATAATTCAACAGTTAAGCAGTGTAATTTAAATACAGGATAAATGGCTATATAACAATAAATTATTCAATTATGCAATTATATAATTTAGACTAATTTAAATAACTTGAAATATTAAATAACTTATTCATCTAAAATATTTCCTTTACCGAACATTCATTTCCAAATTAAGTCCCCCAGGGTACATTTAAAATCATTTTATTTTCCAAAACGTTCAATTTCTGAGCAAAATTGCCCCCCCCCCCCAGAAGAAATGGCTGTGCTAATACACTAAAGTAAAAAGCAGTATCCAGACCTAGATGAACTTTTTAAAAGTGTTCAGCTACTGATTTTTTTTTAATTTCTGTTCCTAATGTCACCCAAGTGGTCCAATATACAAATTTTAACGTTCCTTTTAGTCTGACCCACATACCACTTGAGGTTAGTACAAGCACATCCTACTATATATACCTCAGTAAGACTCACAGTTAAACCTGTCATTAGAAATTAAATTCTTGCCATTAATTTTAGTCCCTGATACATTTATTGCCAAAGGACATACCTTGCAATGACCACAGGTAAAAGTACCTCTGAAATTTGGGGGCACGACATTTACTCTTTGTTCGAAACTTAATATCTCCTTCAGAATATAAAATCTGTCATATGAAAAAGTGATGTGTTTGGGGAATAAAGCTTCAACTGTTTCATCTAAAACAAATACCAACTGTCTTTAACTATTCCTTTTCTCTTACCATGGAAAGAAGAATATTTAGTTACAAAAAACATATTTTCAGTACCCGCTCATCTAAGATTTTGCTAAGAATTAACATTATCGTTCTTATTTTCATTCATACTTACAACTCCATCAGGTTTCATTCCAGCTTTCATCAACTTGTCAGTAGAACAACCACATTCTAACAATTTCAAATTAACCCCATTTAAACCTACTTCTTTAAGTCTTTCTTCAGAGGTATTGTTACTAAACCTTCTTATTTCCCCGAATGGTAAAGAATCCAATAAATGTGGTGAGTGCATACTGGAACCATGCAAAAAATGATTAACTGTTGTTTCCTTAACATAAGGCCAATACTGAATTTTTGAATCACTATCCACATACAAAAAAAAATCCAAAAACTTTATAGATTTCCTACATAACTCATTTGTAAATTTTAAACTAAATTCATGTTTTATTGTTTATCAAACAATTCCCTAAACAACCTCTCTTCCCCTTACATACATATAACAAGTCATCAATATGATTCATAAAAAATTCAATAGAATGCATTTTTCTTACAAAATCCCCATTTCAGTACCCTTTTTCTACAAGAAAAATTCACTTCCAAAGCAAAAATAGTTCTGTCAAACAAAATTCTAACAGCAAACTCAAAACAGAGATTCGAGAACCATCATCCATAATATTAAGAAGTGCTTCCAAACCCCATTTGTGCTCAGTATTAGTATACAAAGATTTAACGTCAACTGTTACCCAATAATAATCATCACTCCAGTTAATCATTCGTACATCCATTCAGTACTTCTTGAGTTTTATTAGCATGTGCAGGCACTCTTTATAATAACTTTTTTCAACTGAAAATCCAAAAAAGTGTCCACATTGTACAAATAGGACCCCCTCCCTGAAATAATTGGTCTACCGGGGGGGTGGGAGTATTTTAATCCTTATGTACTTTTGGAATAGCCTAACAAATTAGGGTCAACTGGTTTGGCTATGTACAATTTCTTAACAGTGTCAGACAAAAAAAATCCCATCCTCTCCCCCCATTCCAACAACCGAGTTAAAGGAAGTCACAGGATTGCTGGACAATTTTCCTTATTCATTCTGATTACCTAATAAGTTATAAACCATCCTATTATATGCTCTCCATCTTTCAAGTCCCACCCAAGTCATCCATACATTTCCCCCTCATTTGCATATTGCACTATATTCTCTTCTTTCCAGGCTGTCACTATTCATCTCCTGATTTCCCCTCCTTCTTATTGTAATTCCTACCTCTCTTGTCTTGGCCATTTCCTAGTTTTAGTATCAGTGTCAAAAATATAATATTAAATATCTTCAAAATTTCCAGCATACCATGAATCTGGAATCTCCTTCCTGTATGTCTGTCTCCAGTCTTTCCTAGCCAGTTTCCACAGTGGCGTGAATTCATCACATGACCATCACACATGTAACAGAGCTGCATTGATGAAAACAGAGCATGAGCAGCATGATATGTGAGCGCACCATTCGTATACACCCTTACTGGAGTTCTGTGCTGTCTATGAACTAGTCTGGTATACACATTCGCATTCAGACCCATGTTTCATGCTCTTATCATGTCAAAAACTCCTTCCCAAAGATAGACTTTCTTCCAAACCGGTCCTAATATCCCCATCACCACCTGGGCTACTATCTCTCCCAAGCATTTGTATATCATCCATAGATCGCCTATCCAGGTCTTCCCTATCCCCTTGTATTTTTCTCATTTTGGTTGGCTTTTCACTTTATATTTAGTTTGATCTATCACCTTATGTATTCCTATTCCCCCCTCCATCAGCACATTCTTTATTATTTTTTGCTGAAAGACCACAATAAAATAACAAATCCCCTTCCATATCTCATAGCTTTGCCAGAGTTCCCAGAAAAGACCCATCCTTCATTTGCTTCTCCTTTCACATCCTTCACCAGCAATATCCAAGTCCTTCCTTTAGACACCTCTGATCCTCACAAACCACCATCCAGTTCATCACCATCACCTTTTCCATCACTCCAACACCATCCACTGCATCTCCAGGTCAATCCATTTAACATAGACCCAATGCAATTCTGCTTCCCATCCCACTTCAGCTCGCTCATCGTTGCAGGCCCAAATTCCACCACTCGAACATTACATTATGTTACCAAAAACAGGCGATAAACAAGCAATAATTCCATTGAGGACACCATGAACACTGCCGCTGCAACATCCGCTCACTTAACAGTAAAAATGGACTCGCCATTTAAAAAGAATCACAAGGTACAACAAAAAAAACAGAAAGTGCATTTCAGGAGCCTGAGAGGCCACTGCCATATAAAGCGACACCATCTTCCTGTGTCTTTTCATGCATCACTATTGCATTCTATTTGCATACTTTGAGGTTTTATTGTAATGAAACTCTTCACTGTGTTATCAGCCATTTATTTTATCACTTGTAATACTTGTGTATACTTCTGTTTACAGCTCTTCTCCCATAATCCACTGGCCTCCTTTCAAATCCCACACCCTCAATCATTGGGCTGTATTTATTAATGTAATATATCTTTAGAACCACAAATCTATCCTACTATCCTATCTTACCTGTCATTCACTATTCTTCCAGTTTCCCCTTCCAAATAAATTTATGACATACTCTTGTTGAATCTATCCACTTATCTTAGGGTTGTATTTGAATGTGCATCCCTATATAAATTACATATAGTAAGATCATGTATCTTACCAGGCTAATCATCCCTGCCAGGGCATGCACGTTCCCATCCATTTACCCAGTATAGTGCCTATGTTCCCTTTCAGTTCCTTCATGTTAATCCCTCTGATCTGTTCCTCTTCTTGGAAAACTTTTAAGCCCAAATATTTCTCATCACTCTTATGCTTCTTTCATTTCCATTGTCCTGTTCTTCTTGTTTCCTATCCTTTTACTGCTACTGAATTCTCAGGATGGCATTCTAGTCCTGTTACCTTTCCAAATGTTCTGAAACTCTGTAACATCCTCCTGATATACTGTCATCTTCAAAAAGGTATACATTGATTCTAGAAAGCTATTGTATTCCCCCAACAGCTCTTTAATTCTTTGCAACAAACATTCAGTTATCTGTAAGGACAAGCCTGGTGATAGCAGACATATCTGTCAAGTACCCCTCCCAGTTTTTCTTGTATCAAGTAATCCCCCATTTATAAATAATTTCATCCACTACGGCCCTATATAGAGCAGCTGCTCATCATGTCCATTTTCCATTTCCCACTACTTACTCTATCACTTTCTGCATAAATTCCAGTGTCAGCAATCAAAAACATTTTTACATATCCATCAAAACAATTTCTGTCTTTCCTTTACCATTTCTTTCAACCCAACCTATACATTTATTACAGTGCACCACTGATTTGCTGAGGTCCTTTCCTTCACAATCACTTCCTGTTCTTCTGCTATTATTCCCAGTAGCACCCTTTCTAAGCTGGCTGTTAAAATTCTTCTAAAGAGGTTGGCATTTATATGACATAGTGATAGTTGTCTATAAATGTGCATCCTCCAGGCTGCCATTTCACTTTTTATGATCATTACACTAGCTTCTTCCATAATCCTCATTACCTTCCATCCAGTTCCAATAGTATGTTAAATATTCTCAGTAATGTTTCACTTTCTGAAATCCCACACTCTTATAAAAAAATGTATTGATGTGCCATCTGACCAAGAAGCCTTTCCACTTTTTAGGTGTCTTATAGTCTACATTTTAGTATCATTTTATATTAAGTTCATTAGTAAGCACTAGGCTACCTGCCCTTGTGGGCCATTTTAAATCTAGCCAGTTTCTCACAAAGCTGTGAATCAAACTCTGTACATTGTGCTTGTGAGGTAAACATCTTAACCATTATGCCAATCCCCAATTAGCCTGAAACAATTCAGTGCAGTCTTGCCTGTCCTCCCTCAGTCAATACCTTTCCTTTCCATATGTTGAAGACTACCCCATCTTTCATATCCTTCGAGCAGTACAACTCTGTGTAACACTCCCTGAAAATATTCCTTCTCCATTCACTATTTCGTACCACTTGACCCTTATTTGACTGTATTCTCCCTACCCAAGCTTTCTTCGTTTGGACCTGAATCATCTACATTAGATACTTCTCCTTTCATTCATCCCTTCTTCACATTTTCACTTTGATTTTTGTCTTTTCGAAGATTTTAGTTCCATTTCCAGTTCCATACGTAACTGCTCTTCCTCCTTCTTTCCAGTACCTTTCTCTTACTGCTGCATTGTAGTTCCCACAATTGCTTCTCTGTTTCCCTCGCCCTTTATTCTTTTTTCCTTCTCATTTCTCCTTTTTTCACCATCAGTCTTCCTCCCCAGGCTGCTTTTATTAGGTCATCTCTTTCGCTATCTGTTGCATACCTTCTATATATTCAGGTCTCTATTGCTGGCCAGGATTACACATCCTTTCTGTTATGGAATTGGTTAAATCCTTCCCCAGTCCTCATACTTACTATGACATGGTTTGGTATGTGCCCCTACTAATGCTCCCACCAGTAATTTGCCAAGTCAGCTTGCATGTTTTTTTCTCATTTGTCAGAAATGTGAATCCACTTTCACATAGTTTTAGATCTTACCATGCATCTACAATTCTATCCTATGCCCAATATTAATGCCTTTCTACCTTTATTATGAAATTATGTTTTCCTGTACAGTCTGTCAATCTGTACACTAACAATCACATTGAAATCTCCAACAATAATCAGCCTATCCTATCTTCTCCTTTTTTCATTTTCACACAGTCCTCTGATCACTCCCTAAACATTTCTTCCTCATCTTTATTTGAGCCATAAAATGCTCTCAGTGTGATTTCATGCCCCTCTCTCTGCTATTTTTGTTATGGTCCATCTGCCTTATTCATCCATAATTTCTGCCTTGTTTTGCCTCTATTCATGTTGATTTGCTAAAGGTAATGTCAGTAAATGGAATCAAATCAACAACTTTTTGCCAAAACTACCTTCAGCGAACATTACAACACCCCCCACCCCTCAAGACTTATATATACCAACTCTGAGGGCGCACAATAGTGAAGAAAAAAGCAAACACCACCATCAGTGAAACTAGATTTGGCGAATGGTACTTGCTCTTTATGCATTTGCAGAAACTACCTTCTTCAAAGTGACATGCTCTCCTTTTGGCACTCCATATCCACTCTTCCTAATAAGCCGGTTCCTCTCTTTTGTTTCCTTTGCACAGCTCCACCTCATTAACCTGTATTGTTTCTTCTCCATCTTTATGTTCCTGCTTATTTACCTTTAACTCATGAATGCACACTACATGTAATGCTTACTTTTGTTTTGTTTTTTTTTTACAATTTTTCACAACATTCCTTCTCTCTCTCTTTTTACAAGGTGATTAATCTCTTTTCCATGTGTTTCCTTGCTGCTCCATCAGAGATGGTCCTATACAGCCGTTGGGTCATCCTCCAGGGTCAACCTATACTATCCCTTGGCTGTGAGCAACAGCAGTTACCCAAATCTGCCTCCATTATGATAGCTGATAGGACTCTCACTCCGTTCAAGCTGCAGTGTACTCCCCTGACCTATCCCCTCACCATTTGCTCCAAATATATCTTTCTTCCTTTCCTTCTACTTCACTAACTGGGTTGAAGAATCCCTTCTTGTCTTCCCCCCACTACTCCATAATACTACCTGTAACCCATAGATTTTTCCCTGAAGTGGTTTCAAACTATTCATAACAAGATTACATATATTACAGAATGTTTCTATGACAGTGTTATGCATTTTGAATATTATTTAGTTTTCAACCCTTTTGGTGTGGCACTATAACCTTTGTTTCTTTACAAAAGTCATCCTACTTCATTTGCTGTTTGATATATACATTGTACTTTATTATAGTCATTTCACTTTTATACAGTCATAGCAATATGTTATGTTGTCTTAATTTCTGAATAATTTGCATTTTATGAACCATAAAACTCAGATGGGTGGAGCATTTTAAATAAGACATATCTCCCTTTCCTCACTTTTTCATATCACATTGCATAGCTGTTTAGCTTAACCAGTTTTATACCTGTTCTTCTTATTAGGATTCCACACCAAACACCACTTGACAGAGCAGTTCATAGGTCCTGTCTCTGACCTTTTCCTGTCTAGTCTCATCTTTCTCTCCCACTTCCTCCCTACACTCTATACTGCTTTTAAGCTTTGGTCCTTGGTGGGAATGATCCTCCTTGTCTCTGCTCCATTACCATTGTCAGATCTGAAATTTGATATGTTGGGATGTCTAGATGTTGGCCTTCACCTTTCAAATGAACAGAATCTTGCTGAATGTCCTTGATTTTGCCTCATATTTTTGCCCTGTCCCTCATAATTATTTTTTTTCATTTTCTGATAAATCACTCAAGATTACACCTAGTCAGTATTATTGTTCAGAAAATGCAGATTTATGCAAAACATGTTATTCTATTAACTTTTAAGTGAATTAGATTAATATTTAACATTGTCCATGATTTTAGGCATTTAACCCACATTATTTTTGGTTGACCTTGCCTAAAAATGTCAGTATTTGGCAGCAAATGTTTTTGCCCTTATGTAAATCCCATAGGGGTAGAACTGTAAACCATCTCTAGCAAAGCAAGAAGGCCTGTCAGCCATTTCATCCCATGCTGTAACATAGTGTCCACCAACCCTGGAATGACACCATTATCTTGTCATTCTGTATTTCCCTTAGAATAGAGACTCAGATCATTCATACTCAGATAAACAACCAGAAGGCTGTAGCTGTATTTCGGGCAGTATGGAGTTCTAAGCACTCTAGTGATATTATGAATCCTGGCACCAGAGAGAGACAGCTCACTGTTACTCTGTTATTGTCCATCCTAGTGAGTGCAGTATCTGTGTACCTGACATGGAATCACCAGTAACTAAGACTTCACTAGGATATGAACACTTTCAGATCCTTAAGACATGTAAGCTAGAGCCAGTAGAAGCTCTCATGGAAGTTGCTGTATTGGAGGGTGTAGATACAGGTACAGTTAAAGTAGTGTTTCTAAGTGGATATGATTTGCTGGAGAGGTATGTTGAGGGCTCAGGTAATTTTTTAACCTCCTTAGCATATGTAGGTATAGCTCAGGTATGTTGTCTACAGACACCAAGCAGTAGATAGAGATCTGCCTCCCACTCTCACTAAATATTTACTCTTCTGACCGGTAGTGTCAGTATTTGATAAGCATCAGCAAGTGTCATTAAACACAAGGAAGTGGGTATACTGGGTCAGTACTCCTGGAAGTGGGTATACTACCTCAATACTCCAAGAAGTGGGTATACTGCCTCAATACTGCAGGAGGTGGGTATACTGCCTCAGTACACCAGGAAGCGGGTATACTGCAGCAATACCCCAAGAATTGGGTATACTGCCTCCATACTCCAGTAAGTGAGTATACTGCCTCAATACTCCAGGAGGTGGGTATACTGCCTCAATACTCCAGAAAGTGAGTATACTGCCTCACTACTCCAAGTGCTAACAAGCTGGTCAAGAAAGTGGCTACTCTGGGTATTGGTTCCATGCTGGTGATGACAGGACAAAGGGTCAAGTACTTTTAGTACATTATAGATAAGAACAAGTAGCAAAAGGAAGCACTTGCTTTTAGTTGTAATTAGGGAAGCAAGTAGAACTAGGATTGATGGTAAAGTCATGGAGTAGATAAAACACAGTAGATAAACATTAAATGACATAAAATTTAATGCAATATATTAATGAGAAAGACCACTACTTTACTTACTAAGTCGATACTATGCCATTATGCCATTAAAAAAACAGATAGGCCACTCTACATAAAGGATGTAAAAGAGGTACAGCTGCTAACTAACACAATACAAAGCAATTATTTACCAATTCTACACACAGTGAATTTGTAAATCAAAACATGAAAGAGACAACCTTAACTAACTAAATAGAAGATCTGCACAAGACAGAACTGGTCACAGATAATTAGACTGGATAATATATTTTTTTAGAACAAACTGAAAGTGCATAACAATCCACCTACTGGCTACTGCTTAGCTACTAGTTATACTAGTTTTGTGGCAGGTGCACACAGCACTGTGCAACAGGATGCTGCTCTGCACAGCAGTACCACAACTGCACTTAAAAAAAATTAGCACCAAAATGAAACAGCTGGCTTGTTGTAGTCAGTGAACAGCCTCTCCCTCTCCACAAGTGTATAGGAATTATTGGTTTCTGCCCCTTCTCTCACCAATACCCATAGTGGTTCCCAAATACATTTTTAGTGAATGTAACATAGACAGCAGACAGAAACTGAGTTAAAATGAATTAGTTTCATGTTCTGTTAATCTTATTTATGCTCAGATATCAGTTGAATAACAGCCTGGTTGACTGCTACTATAGCACCAGACACAATGTCAGTAACATAGGGAGTACATAATTGTTAAGGTTCAGTCTGACACTATAGGACCACCACAAGACAGCCAAACCAGGATGTCATTTAACTAATATTTGAATGTAATGACAGCAATACATGCACTACAATGTTATTATCAACAATAACACTAAATTAACAATGGAAGGAGATGGTCAACATACCACGCTGCTTTGCCATTGATGGTCTGCACCTCTCCCCTCTAGGCTTTCGAATATCACCTAAAACATTTTTTTCCTCCATAGTGCCTTTTTTAAACAGTGCCAAACTGAAAGTACTTCCGACATAGCAAATCAAAACTAAGAAAATCTAAAGGTATTACTGCTCAATGCTAGAAATCTAAACAAAAAACTCCACTCCCTAGAAGCTCTCTTTACCCTAGAGAATGCCGATGTCTGTGCGGTCACTGACACATGGTTTAAAGCCGCAGAGAGCACACCAACAGTGCATGGTCATAATGCCTTCCACACATTTAGGCCAGCTATTTCACAGGCAGGGACTAAAGGTGGAGGTGCCTTTATTTACAACAAAAATAAATATTCTTCAATGCTGGTCAACAGGACAATGCACTTCAGTTGCTCCATGTTCTAACTACCATAGGTAAAATCCAATATCACATCCTTGCGAGCTATAGGTCCCCTTCTATGACCCAGGAAACCCATACCATGTATTTAAACTTATTAGAAACACTAACCATCCAACCCAATACCATATTCATGGGTGACTTTAATTACCCCACTATTAACTGGGAATCCTATATGACACCAAATGCACAGGCAAAGAGACTCCTAGATTTTGTAAACACAAACTCCCTGGACCAGATAGTCAATACACCAACCAGGGGTGCAACCATACTGGATCTGGTGCTCACTAACATGGGAGACTGCTGCGCACCCCCTACCGTAACCTGGTAAGGTCAGACCACAAAATTGTCTCCTTCGAAGTAAAAATAAAACCTGGACCCCCAGCTAAACCTGGAATATTCAAGAACTATTTTAAAGCTAACCTCCTGCTATTAAGTGAGAACCTGGAAAAATTCCAAGCCCCCATATACCCTGTGATCACTTCTCCCTATGCAGAACCGTTCATAGAAACCATGTACAAGTATGTTAATAGCTGCATAGAGGCAGCTGTACCCACCAGGGAGAAGTACAGAATTAACTCAAAAAACAAGCCACCCTGGTGGAATCACAAAATCAATTGGCTATATAACAGGAGGAAGAAAATCATGACAAAAATTAGGAGGTGCAGCATCCAGCAGGATAAAAGTACTCTTATCAAACTAAACAAACAACTCAGAGAACAAATAAAGTCTACCAAAGCCAAATTTGAGGTAAATTTGGCCTCCCAGGCCAAGGACAACCACAAAGCATTCTTTAACTATGTCTGCAACCTCAAAGGCAATACACAATTGTGTGCAGAGCTCATTGTAAATGGGGGCACCTATACTGAGCCAGAAGATATAGCAAACATCCTGGCTGATAAATTCAACTCCAACTTTACTCTTCTCTCCCCCTCAAACTTCCCTTAGGAAATATCAAATATAATTCCCCCTACTATCACTACTATCATCAATGAGCCCAGACAATATCCCAGGATGCCTTCAAAATAGCATGAAACATGACCTATCAGGGCCTCTAGAATTACTATTTAACTGTAGCCTACAAACAGGCTTCATGTCTCATGAATGGAGAAATGCAACAGTTATCCCACTGAACAAAGGTTGGCCATCTACAGACCCTGGAAACTACAAACCCATAAGTCTCACTAGTCTTATATGTAAAGCATTGGAAAGAATTATCATGGAGATGATCAACAAAGATATAGTAAAACTCAAGACACTGGACCCAACCCAGTTTAGTTTTGTCAAGGGCAGCTCATGTCTACTCATCCTGGTAGACTTCTTTGAGAAGGTCACCAAAGCAATGGATGAGGGCAAAATCATTCACACTGCTTACCTTGACCTGGCCAAGGCATTTGACGCAATACCCACTTGGGCATTGTTGACAAACTCAAGAGGTTAGCTACAAACCCGTATGTCACTCAGTGGATAGCCAACTGGCTCACACACAGGACCCAGGAAGTTAGAATTGGGGAGTCCACCTCTACAAAGAGGCCAGTCACAAGTGGAGTCCCTCAGGGATCAGTCCTTGGACTGCTCCTTTTTGGCATTTACTTGTCAGAAGTCAAGGCCAATGTCAGTGGTCTCTGGCTGACTAAATTTGCAGATGATTGCAAATTAGGAGCTGTCACTGGCTCTCACACTGACACAAATGTTCTCCAGGAGGGGCTGACACAGACAAATAACTAGGGTCAGAGCCATGGACTAAAACTAAATGCCAAGTAATGCGTAATAGTATCTTTAGGAAGTCATCCATCCCTGGTAACAATCATATTGACAACACACCCCTTAGAGATGACCCAGTAGTCAGGGACTTAGGGACTCACATAGATAGTAATCTAGCCTTTAATCATCATTTGTCTACATTGGTGAGGAAATCATTCTATGTTGCACAACTTATAAACAAAGGTATGGCATCTAAGTCCAAGGAAGTCATTGCTCCACTGTATTTAGCATTCATCAGACCTATCATTGAGCACAATGCCCTCTTTGGTATGTACCTAACCAGGCATACCCAACAACTGGAATGTCCACAGAGGTTCCTCACTAAAAGAATACAGCGTGTAAGTAATATGTCCTATGCAGACCTCCTCAAGGCCTCTCCCTGTATTCTGTCTCCTACAGGCTTTTGAGGGCAGATCTATGCCTGGCATACAGGGCATTGTCAGACTCCACTCAAATGAACCTCTGCATATCCACAAAACACACAGCATCAGAATTACTCATTCTAAAGACTTAAACCTTGCCTGTGATATAAATAGGACCTGCTGGAGAGATAGATATGTATCCCAGAGACTACCCTGTCTATGGAACAGGCTCCCCATCCATGTGAAGCAGAGTGTCTCCCTAATTCAATTCAAGTGCAACTTAGACAATTGGATGGGAAACTGGAAATTCATCCCTGGTTTGGCACCTATGTCTCTAATGGACACAGGTAACCTGTAAATGGTTCATCTCCCAGGCCCATGCTTACACTTATCAAGGGTATCAGAACTTGTCAGAGATTTGGGATGCAAGGCTAGGCTTAAAACGGCCCTTGTGGTTATTAGCCTAGTAAACACCTATTAACCTATGAACCTACATATTCAGTTAAAATAGCAGAAGTTCTTAAGCCACAGGACCACCAAGAGGAAATGCTTTGGAGCAAATTGGTATGTCATTTAGGTGTGGATTTATGTGCTACAGAACTGAGAAAAATTTAATTAGCATCTGTAGAAAGGACAGTATCACTTAATGATGCACAAACATTGGCCACAATATCAGAAACAACAGGAGTTAGTGGAATATTTGTGAAGAGTGAAAAGCTATAGATGAAAGCAGTTGAAAAAAAACGTTTGCATCTACTGTATGAGTGGAATATGACAAGAATACCAATTCTGATACAAGAGGGGAGAGAACTTAATCAGTATACAGTTTTGGGTAAGGAAATGAGAATTGAATATGCAGCAACCCTTAGCCATTCAAATACAGGATATTAGAGCACTGGTCCATTTTGAGAGAGGCATTATATGTTGTGTCTTTTGAGTGATTAGACAGAGTTTATGGACTAGTTGAAAAATCAAAAAAGAGAAGCCATGGTTACTTTTTTATATAGCTGCCAGTAATTAAAAGAAAGAACATTTAGTGGAAGGTAGTAGAAGGGAACTAAATAGCATGTATTGACATACTGACTTGATTTGCGGACTAGGGGTTTAGAAGAGTTTGGGAACTGAAATCAGATGCAGCTAATCCAGAATGTATATGAAATCTTACTTTTGTTAAAAGCAATAACTTTGTTGTTTGTCATAAATGTAAGCCAGAGAACAAGTGAGCATGTTGTGTAAATAAAATCAGTATGTGGAATCATCTTTTACTAAGACAGGAATTTTTGATCCCATTTAGTCAAACAGAGCTCCGTTTGCATTAGGTATGCAGGATGATAGTCAATTAAAGTACACTGCTTTTTTATTAATAGTTGGGTATCTTTTATTTTGAATATGTATTTTTTTATATGCAGGATTTGGTTTATATTTGAGTTGCATTTTAAATGTATTTTATCACAGCAAACTGTTCTACATTGGTTCCAGAATGGATATTTTCTTTCTAATATGTTTGACTTTCCCTAGAATTGTGTGACAGTAGAATTAGTATACATAAGTAAGTAGGGTGTACAGGGCAACCTCCACACACATATGTGCACATAGGGATAGAGGTAGACTTGCAGTCTCCAATGTCATTTGTTTTTATGGAAACCATTTGAAATGTCAGGACCTGCAGAGCGATTCCCGAAATGTATTAAAAATGGACTTACATATATCAAAGCCAAGATGGCCATTTCTCAGAATATTCCATTTTCTCCGAGATATAGCAACTTCAGAGTTAGTATATATAAGTTGTGGGGGGTATAGGGAACTTGTCCACCACATCAGGGGTGCTTGCACCTTTGCAAAAAACAAAGTTTAAAGGAGAAGATTGATGTTCAAGATTCACTCTTCTCTTGGAGTTTCAATCTTTTTTTCTGTCTGCCCACACCCAATGTTATGAATGCAGACATTTCAATAGGGAGCCATATTTGTTTTGTCCTCTTTTGGCATTTGTGTATTTCAATATTTTGTGTTGAAGTATAGCGTGCTTGCTATTTTTAATTTTGGTTTATCATGGGGGTAACAAGGGTATTTAAATAAGCAATGTACCAAAAAAAAGATGTGAATTTTGTGTGAAGAGGTATGGGAAACTATCTCCTGAAATGTTTAAATCTGAAAAGGATAGTTATTTTTGTTTGCTTGTCAGCACCATCAGTGACTACAGAGTATGCTTGAAACTGCAAAGGTAAAACAAAATGTTACAGAAATGACAGAGGAAGAAAAAAAAAACAGAGGAAGTTGAGAACCTTTACTACAAAATAAATGTTTGTTAAAACCTAAATAGTAAGAAAAAAGTTAAGGGAAATTTTTAGATTTAGAAGTAGTTAGTAATGTAGAATTTTTGCAAAAAGAATAAGAATCATTGAAGGGGGAATTATACAGTAAAAAGGTAAATTAAGTAGGACAAAGGGTAATTAAAAAAAGGGAAAATTAATAAAAACATTCAGAAGTAAGTGGATGGCAAATAAGCATTCAGAGTTTTAGTTGCTAACCTAAACAGTATTCAGAGCATAGTAAGGAAGTATATAGTATTGGAATATTTTATGAAATGAAACACATATTATGCTTACAAGCTGTCAAGTTTGTTAGTAGAAATAAAAGCAGTAGTACTGAATGGAGGCAAATGTATGATTAGGTGGATGTTAAGTAGTGAAGAATATTTTTAAGTGACTATAGTGGAAATAGAGATAACAGCTTAGCATTAGAAGTAAGGAGGGCTTTACCATATGATTTAAGGTCTTCATCTTCTTTCGGCTGTTCCCGTTAGGGGTCGCCACAGTGGATCATCTGTTTCCATTTCTTCCTGTCCTCTGTATCTTGCTCTGTCACACCAACCACCTGCATGTCCTCTCTCACCACATCCATAAACCTTATCTTAGGCCTTCCTCTTTTCCTGTTACCTGGTAGCTTCATCCTTAGAATCTTTTTCCCAATATACTCAGCATCCCTCCTCAGCACATGTCCAAACCAACATAATCTTGCCTCTCTGGCTTTGTCTCCAAGCCTTCCAACCTGGGCCGACCCTCTAATATACTTATTCCTAATCCTGTCCACCCTCGTCACACCCAGTGCAAATCTTAACATCTTTAACTTTGCCACATCCAACTCTAACTCCTGCCTTTTTGTCAGTGCCACTGACTCCAACCCATATAACATAGCTGATCTTACTACCCTCTTGTAGATCTTCCCTTTCACTCTTACTGGTACTCGTCTGTCACAAATCACTCCTGACACTCTTCTCCACCCAATCCATCCTGCCT